>NW_006786207.1:764106-786933 GCF_000442215.2 Lipotes vexillifer
AGCAGGAAAGAAGGGAGGGGGCAGCTTACATCAGTTTCCTTATGGTCCTGCAGCTTCAGGGGTTATGGCCTGGACATTGCTGATGACCCTCATACTGGAGTGTTTTCTCTAGAGCTCCTAGATGACAAGGCCCAGCAAATGGGTAGAGGTCATTCTTATGTGCCACTTTACTCACTCCAACTCTATCAACACAAGTAACAACAAACCATAAACACTCATGTCCCTATTCATTTCCTTTGGAGATTGGAGGTTTTGTTATATACACCATAGAAGTCTTTAGGGGACCCACCTCAATGGTTTTTTTAATCTTGACTTAAATCCAAGTCTTCTTGTTTCCTTCTCCATCAACAACCACCCCCACCCCCACCCCGCTCCAGCTTTCTGTCAAGGGGTGATGGACAATAGATGGTAGCAACAGTTTCTATGGTAACAGCATCTGAGTCATCTCCTTGGAAACCTGCATAAAGACCTTCCATCTTCAGACCAGCTCAGTGCAACTTGGAAGGTCTTTGTTCCTTTGAATGTATCAGCATGGGGGAGCAAGCTCTCCCAGGCCTTGGCCACTGCAGTTTCCTCTGGCTCCTGATGCCCATGGCACTTTGGGTATAGAGTTGGATTCAGGCAAAGGTGGGGGTTGGTGAGACCTGGAGTGCTTTTCTCAGCCTAACCCATGGCCAGAACGCATTGTCTATGGTCCAGCACCAGATACCCAGCAGATTTAGCCAGTAGGCCTCTTGCTTTTTAAAAGGCCAGATGACTCAACCAAGGCTCCCACAGTGACCAGCAATGGATCAGAATAAAGCAATACTACATATGAACACAGATGAGCTGGATATTTTGACATGGTCATGAAGAGAATACTGAAATAGGGCACTGTAGGATAGCTTGTAAGAGTCCCTTTCCTTGTGGTGTCCTTCAAATGCAGCAGTTATGTTACTTAAATGAAAGCAGAATGGTTTCCAGCAGCTAAGAGCATTAATTCTCTTGTCATCAACCACGCCAAGTAACAATCACAAACGTTGCCATTGTGCTTCATATTTTATAGATCATTTTCACATTCAGGACCTCAGTTAATTGTTTATTCAGTTCAACACGTTACTTTGAAACCTACTATGTGCACATATTGTGTTGGAGTTTGGGGCATAGTAGTGAGAAAAAAATAGACATGGTCTGTGCCCTAATGAAGTTGACAGAAAAGAGAATCACGGGCTAATTACATAATTACACAAGAGCATGAACATTCAACTAAGATCTGCTAAAGGAGAGGGTCCATGGTATGATTAGTGTGCATGATATGGGGATTTGACCCATTGGAGACACTTCCCTGAAAAAGTGATGGTTGTACTGATGCCTGATCAACAGGGACTTTTTTTTTTTAACATCTTTATTGGAGTATAATTGCTTTACAATGGTGTGTTAGTTTCTGCTTTATAGCAAAGTGAATCAGTTATATGTATACATATGTTCCCATATCTTTTCCCTCTTGCATCTCCCTCCCTCCCACCCTCCCTATCCCACCCCTCTAGGTGGTCATATATGTCCATGCCACTCTCTCGCTTTGTCACAGCTCACCCTTCCCCCTCCCCATATCCTCAAGTCCATTCTGTAGTAGGTCTGTGTCTTTATTCCTGTCTTACCCCTAGGTTCTTCATGACATTTTTTTTTCTTAGATTCCATGTATATGTGTTAGCATACAGTATTTGTCTTTCTCTTTCTGACTTACTTCACTCTGTATGACAGACTCTAGGTCCATCCACCTCATTACAAATAGCTCAATTTCATTTCTTTTTATGGCTGAGTAATATTCCATTGTATATATGTGCCACATCTTCTTTATCCATTCATCTGATGATGGACACTTAGGTTGTTTCCATCTCCGGGCTATTGTAAATAGAGCTGCAATGAACATTTTGGTACATGACTCTTTCTGAATTCTGGTTTTCTCAGGGTATATGCCCAGTAGTGGGATTGCTGGGTCATATGGTAGTTCTATTTGTAGTTTTTTAAGGAACCTCCATACTGTTCTCCATAGTGGCTGAACCAATTCACATTCCCACCAGCAGTGCAAGAGTGTTCCCTTTTCTCCACACCCTCTCCAGCATTTATTGTTTCTAGATTTTTTGATGATGGCCATTCTGACTGGTGTGAGATGATATCTCATTGTAGTTTTGATTTGCATTTCTCTAATGATTAATGATGTTGAGCATTCTTTCATGTGTTTGTTGGCAGTCTGTATATCTTCTTTGGAGAAATGTCTATTTAGGTCTTCTGCCCATTTTTGGATTGGGTTGTTTATTTTTTTGTTATTGAGCTGCATGAGCTGCCTGTAAATTTTAGAGATTAATCCTTTGTCAGTTGATTCATTTGCAAATATTTTCTCCCATTCTGAGGGCTGTCTTTTGGTCTTGTTTATGGTTTCCTTTGCTGTGCAAAAGCTTTGAAGTTTCATTAGGTCCCATTTGTTTATTTTTGTTTTTATCTCCATTACTCTAGGAGATGGGTCAAGAAGGATCTTGCTGTGATTTATGTCATAGAGTGTTCTGCCTATGTTTTCCTCTAAGAGTTTGATAGTTTCTGGCCTTACATTTAGGTCTTTAATCCATTTTGAGCTTATTTTTGTGTATGGTGTTAGGGAGTGATCTAATCTCATACTTTTACATGTACCTGTCCAATTTTCCCAGCACCACTTATTGAAGAGGCTGTCCTTTCTCCACTGTATATTCCTGCCACCTTTATCAAAGATAAGGTGACCATATGTGCATGGGTTTATCTCTGGGCTTTCTATCCTATTCCATTGATCTATCTTTCTGTTTTTGTGCCAATACCATACTGTCTTGTTTACTGTAGCTTTGTAGTATAGTCTGAAGTCAGGGAGCCTGATTCCTCCAGCTCCGTTTTTCCTTCTCAAGGTTGCTTTGGCTGCTTGGGGTCTTTTGTGTTTCCATACAAATTGTGAAAGTTTTTGTTCTAGTTCTGTGAAAAATGCCAGTGGTAGTTTGATAGGGAATGCATTGAATCTGTAGATTGCTTTGGGTAGTAGAGTCCTTTTCACAATGTTGATTCTTCCAATCCAAGAACATGGTATATCTCTCCATCTATTTGTATCATCTTTAATTTCTTTCATCAGTGTCTTATAATTTTCTGCATACAGGTCTTTTGTCTCCTTAGGTAGGTTTATTCCTAGATATTTTATTCTTTTTGTTGCAATGGTAAATGGGAGTGTTTTCTTGATTTCACGTTCAGACTTTTCATCATTAGTGTATAGGAATGCCAGCAATTTCTGTGCATTAATTTTGTAAACAGGGGCTTTTGCATAGCGAAAGTGAAGACTTGAAGGGCAACTTTACTTACTACCTTGTCCTTATGAGTTAGCCTTTCTTCTGTCCTTGACTTCTTCCTCCAGATGGAACATGATTCTGCGTTCAGGGACCATTTTTTCTCATGTCTTGGTATCCCCTGTAGCTGTGCAATTCAATTCAGTAGCCATTGGACACACGTGAGAATTTAAGTTTAAAGTAGAGTTCAGTTCCTCAGTTGCACTAGCCACATTTCAAGTGCTTAGTAGTCTAGTGTGTAAGCACAGATAAAGAACATTTCCATTATTCTAGAAAGTTCTGATGGACTATTCTATAGCACCCGGTACATATGACACTTAATTGGCCCAAATAAATATGTACTGATTGAGCCCTCAGATTAGCAAAGCCTGTTTCTCATGGGTGAAGCTGAGGGCAGTTACTGATTTGGGAAAAACTGATATTTTGCCCTGTCACCATTATGAACTATCAGAGAATAATTAAAAAACTCACAACAGCACACAAGGCACTTTGCATTCTTAGAAAACCAAAATTAACAATTACCCTATCAAGTTCTGGTCAATAAGATAAGTGAAAGTTCAGGCATTTCCCATAATCTTGGATTCCCCTGCTTCTCCCTCGACTCTTGAGATGCTGAGATCTGAGGAAATGTTACCACCTTTATGGATATAATACTGTGAGAAAGTTGCAGTTTTCCCCCCAGAACAGATGAATCTTGTGGGCTTTTTTCTTTTGGTTATCTGTTGATTTTCGTTTACCAAGCCACTTTAAAAAAAGAAATGTTTTTTGCTGACACAGACAAGTAGTTTGGTTGAAGGTGTATCTTTTAAAATTCATGAATCCAGAAAATAAGAAGCAGACATATGCTGTACCAAGGAAATGATAATTCCTGTCTTGGGGAGTTAATGTCGGCTCCTGTAGAGGCTCCTTAGTGGTTGAGGTGGAAAGGGGAGATAGGATTCCTGGATTCTGGAGCCGTGTGATTTTGGCCAACTTGGCTAAACCAAGGTAAGAACCATTTATTTTTCTAATAGGGGTTTTTGATGAGATGTTTTGTATCGTTGACTCTAATTTTTTTTTACTCTAATTTTTTTTTAAATCAGGACCTCATAGGGCTAGGATTTCTGGAGCCCCAGAACAGAGCAGGAGGGTGCCACTGGTTGGGAATTACATGTGTCATCATGTGTAGGAATGGGTGAACATGAAAGTTACCGTTACCCCATGTGGCTGACACCTCCCCCTCCCTCACTCCTGACCCCTGCACGCACCATGCTGACCCTAACAAAGTGTTTCTAATTTTCACTTGAAAATAATCTGAACATGTTTAGGTTGATGGGCTGTCTTCTCATTAAGATTTCATAAGCTTCCCGGGAGTGTAGAGAAACCTCCCTAGGTCTGCTTGCTTAGAGCCTTTTGTTTGTACCCTGAAGAGGAAGTATGCAGCTTGTTAATGAGAGTCACAGATAAAAATTAAAGTTGAGGGCGCTTGGAACCCTAGAAAAGGCCGAAGATTTTGAGGTGAGCTCTAGGGAAGTGAGCATGTAGGAGTAGGCAATAATGTACAGAGCTGAGAATACCTGAGGGGAAAGCAGTGGGGCTGGTAGACAAAGAGGAGCGTGAGAAACTTGGATTTGGGAGGCGGGGTTGGCAAGCTGGCTCCACCACTGCCTTGCTGACTGACTAGTAGTAGGCAAACATGTTGGTCATTTTACAGTAAGGAATATGAGGCCTTGAGAATCTACATGGATGTGTTTTCTGCGGTGGCTGGCATGTCATGAGAGGCTGGGATTGGTGAGCAAAGGAGAAAGGATGTGAGGATAGTATGTTCTAAATTATAAGTTACTTTTGTTGCAGTACTGTATAGTGTAGCGCTGTTTACAGAAATTACAACTGTAGACCACTATAAACAGGGCACAGGGCTGGGCTTTTTACCAACACAATCCGTAGAGTGGGCGATGTCGTCCTCCTTTTGCAGGTAGAGAGACTGAGGCTTAGAAGGCTTGAGTAACTCCCCTGGCCTCACACAGCTGATAGATGCCAGATCTTTCTGCAAGCCCCTATTTTTGCCACTATTCCTGCTTCCTCTCCAGAGAGGCCCTTTGTGATCCATTTCAATTCAGACATTTTATGATGCTGTCAAAATGCTTTTCTTCAAAAGGCCCTTTAGAAAGCTGTTAGAGCTCCAGGAATAGTACAGATTGAATATGCTCATCAGTTAAACGTATTTACATCTCCCTTGGGGCTGTGGAATCAGGAGGGTTAATTAGCGTCTGTCAGGCTGTTGTAAAGTACCAGGAAGGACTCAAGATGACCTTGAAGAGCATTTTATTTTGAGGTGGCTCCCAGAGTTTGTATTATACATTGGTCAGTCCTTTCCCCATCTCCGACAGCTTTTATTTCTCCGGAGGCTGCGATCTACATCTTTCCTGTGCTTGTCTGTTCCAGCTGGCCCTGGCCAGGCTGAAGTTAGCACCCTAGACCCGTCCCCAAAACGTTCTTTTTTCTCCCTCAGCTCCTTTTACTGTTTCTTGCTGAGAGACCCGGGTAGCTGGCCCAGGAGAGGGAATTCAATGTGAGTTATTTGCTGATGAAGATTTTTTTTTACAGGATAGGCAATGAATTGCTCTGAGCTCTCTACATTCTCTGATTTCCTCTCTCATGACCTTCCGTTGCTGTGTGCAAGGTGTTGATCAGGACAGGAGTCCCAGCCAAGGTGAGAGCTGTAATCAGTGGCCATAGAGTGAACAAGGTCAGATGGATGGATCCTTTGGAGAATGACCTCTGGTAGCATTGTAAACTCATTGCATGAATGTAGTCTCATATACAAGAGAAACATTGAAAAACAAACAATGCAAGTGATTGTTTTCTGTGTGAGTGAGCTAACCCAGATTTTAAGGGTAGGAATCTGGTTAATAAGAATTCAATAAATTGGAATAGAGATAAGGAGACAGGGGCCAAATTAGCATCAGCCATATATTGAGTTCAACCCATGAGACTATGTCTGCCATTATGGCAGAGTATCTGAATGATTGTTTTGCTCTACCATCATCTGGTGTGTCAGTAAACATTCCTGCAGCTGTTTTCCTTACTTTGGCTTCTGGACTGAACTTGATCTTCTTATGGATTTAACTCTCCTTCCAAAAGGCTTTATTACATTTGAACTCCTTGTGAGTCCTTGGGACTTTCAGCTGTTGGTCAAAGCCTGTGCTGATGTGGACAATGTTTAATTTACTGTTTCCTTTCTGACCTGCCTCTGTGAATGAATCGCCTTTGAATGCCAGCATTACTCATCTTACTCTACCATGTTTGCTTCTCAACCTCTTTGCTTTCCTTCCTCCTCTCTTGGAGGCACACATATACTTACACGTGTGGGTGTGCACACACAAATGTGTGCTTATTATATATGAACAGGGTCTCTTTTCTCTTAAGAACAGAGTGGTTGATGATGCAAAAGTCACTTCTCATTGAGTCTTAGGATCCCTCATGTGTTTGGTCTGAGTCAGGGATTTTGATTTTTTTACCCTGTCAACTAGAGCCAGATACGTAGAGCTGCTTGTGAATGTACCCCCTTATTCAGATATTAACTTCTTTTAGATTATCTCTTAATGAATCCAGGACCTTCAGTCATTTAAACACTTCTTAAGCACCTTCCACTTACAGGACGTGCCCTTCTTGCTCCAGATTATTCCTAGGGGAAACTGATTTTTGTACAAGTTTTTCCCAAGGATTGGTCAGAAAGCTTGTGTGTTAGAGGTGAAAGGGCCACACTGGAGAGGAGATAGATGCACAGAAAGGATAAGTGGGGTATCCAAGATAATAAAAACTTAGCTTATTACACAGCCACTCACATTCAGGCCTTGAATCTATGTCAAATGCTGCAGAACCTTCTGGTTAGAGGAGAATAGAAAGGGAGCTCTGGCTGGAACTTGCCAAAAGCCGGGGAGTTAACACATTGGGAAGACAGTGGAAGCCAGTGGGTTTCTCCATTCACATCTATATGTGATTTTTCTAAAAAGTGCTGTCAGAGGTCACATAAGTGGTAAGAAATCCAGGTCCAAATCTGGTACAAACATAAGAATTGTCAAAGGCAAGAATTGTCTGTAGTGATAGTGGGGCGGGGCGGCGGTAGCGGGGAGGCGGTCATCTGCTGCCTGTGTAGGTCTTGAGGTTAGGTTGCCATATTATAATGCCATGGATCACCTTGATTGTAACCCCTGGTTGCTGAACCTGACTTAGCCATGCATCTCTTCAGATTTTCTTTAGTGGCCATAGACTTTTCTCTTTTTTATCCAAATTTCAGGGAGGACATTTCTGCCTTTAAGCAACTCCATTAATCAAATGTACCAGACTTATTGCCTTGTTTTGGTTATTCAAAAAATTGGCCATGAACTGTCCCCTGGCTAAATTTCGAGCCTGATTTCTAACCAGTCCCCTGTGCTCATTTCCTCCAAATGCACAGGGCTGTTTGCATTTCCTGAGCACTGAGTTGGTACCTCGAGGCCACAGCTCGTGTTCTTGTTGTTCTCTCCCAGCCTCATATTCCCCTCTTACCTTGTCTCCCTGGGCAACCCCTGGTCATCCTTCCATTTTACTATACAGTGTTTGTAACATTGAATCAGAATTATTAGACGTCTGTCTTTTACTCACTTGTGTGTCAGCCCCGTGAGATTAGGAACCACATCCTAATAATTTTTGTATGACCTGCTTATAGAACAGTCAGTCCTTATCCCTGTATCTTCCAACAGGACCGTGAGTGGGATATGGGGGCTGTGATGGTGGTGGGGTTGGGCAGGAGAGAATTGATTTAAAAAAAAACAACCCAGGTGAGTAGGAGGCACAGGTGCAGCTCCCACCATGCATCTTATCTGTAATCTTTTCCTCTCACTTGAATCTACTTCTGCTTCCCTGGGTTCTCCTCTCCTACCTTGGTTTGTTTCCAGGTTGACACATAAGTGGTCTCTTGTAGTTGCGTGTTATCTTATATCCATGGCTCAACTTTTAGCTGTAGATGTTTTTGTCTCCCCATTGGTCAAGCCTTTAAGATCTACGGTGGAAATCTTCTGACAACAGTGCCTGTCTCACCTATTGCAGGATTGGTTGATATTCTGGCAGGTACTGGCTGGCATTCTCGGTCGTTGGTATTTCTTTAGGCTACTTTCTACACGTGAGTTTTCAGGGAGGGGAAGAGCCCCCACAAACAAGTCTACCACTAGGGTAAATAAATGTGTCTTTGTAGGATTGATCATTGTTAAATACTAAGGTTTAAATGCTTATATAAGCCTAGGGTATTTGACATAAGGTCAATAACAAAGGAGTAGCCCTGGGGTTGGCAGGGTGTGCTGTGGGTATTCACAGTGGCATGTATAGGATGATGTTTGGTTGATTCCATTAGTACCCTTTCTCTCAGCTTGTAAACTTTGTGGTTTCCATACTCGCTATTGCTCAGGCATCATCATCTTTCCTACTGTTGCTCAGGAAGAGTAGAAGAGACAACCTGTAACCTCTGATACGGTTTGTTTGGTTGTGATTCTCATCTGGGACAGAGTTCACATGTTTGTATACAAGTGGTCTCTCTGGGACCATACCCCTGTGCGCTCTCCATCTTTTCTGAGTTAGATTGCTTTTGGGTGACTGACTTAGGCAACATTTTCAGTCTTTTAAAAGACAGTCCCGTGTCCAGAAAGGCATTCCTCAGATGTTTCTGGAGTTGTGAATCAGGCTGTTAATTATAAACACTTGAAAGAATGTGCTGGTTTCTCACCATAAGCACAGTGGGCCATTTCTAACAATACCGATATAGTCTCTTATGTTTGTACAGTCAGAGGATGGTACTATTGTCTGATTTTCTTCTCCATGAATTTTTTATTTTTGTGATTGCTTTTGAAAATGTTCTGTTCAAATTTTGTATAATAGTTTGACTTTGCCATTCTTTGTTTCCAATTTCATATAGTTCCATCATTCAATATTTACATGATTGTGGCTTGGTTCTTACATTTTATTGTGGAATAAGATTGCATATGAGTTTTTTCTTAGTTGAACTGCCAAGAAGTCATTAAAGTTTACTCTCAATTGTGTTACGTTCACAGCATATAAACACAAAGTCAAAAAGCATTTAAAGGTTTTTAATGTTTTTTAAAAGCATTAAAACATTAACATGTGTATGTTATAGGGTTGCAAGTCTTAATTTAAGAAAAGTTAAACTTCTCAAATCTGGCTTGTGCAAAGTAGAGTGGATTACGTTTCAAAAAGAAATTTAGCACTTGTATTTCCTAGTTGCATTTATTCTGCGTTTATTTGTAATTTTAAAAATCTGCACTTTGTGCTTGTGTTTTTCTCCAAAGAAACTAAGGCACCCTTAAAAATCCACTTTAACTAACAGCATGCATATTCTAGTTGCATTGTTTGGGTTTTGTTGTGTTTGAGAATCCCCTTGTAGTTTCTCCCCCTTGCAGAATGTAGTGATGTTTCCATGGAAACAGTGATGTCATGGGTATGAATGGCGCTTAGTGACCACCAGGAGTGCCATATATCAAGGCCAGTGATAGAGCCCAGCTTTACTTATGAAGTTGCTAATGGGGCTCTGTTGTCAGCAACTTGAAATATATATGACTGGGAGGAAAGTGGATTTGTGTAGCAATTCTGGACAGCCCATATGGAGTGTGTGTTTGTGAAGCCATGTGTATGTGATTGTGAAATAAATCCTGCTTCACGGTTTGACTTTAGATCGTCTGGATTCCCAGGTCCATGAGGTGGGAACTTGTAACCTATGAAATCAAGTTCCCAGCATCTATGGAAGAAATGAAGGAGAAATACGTCTCCAGGGTTTGGTATCCAGATACATAAGGCTTGCAGTGTCAGCATTAATACAAATCGGAGCTTTGTAATAATGCATGTAATAAATAGGCATTGATATACAGTAGGCATATAGTTTAGTTTAACTTGAATGCATTTAAATGTTCTCAATGTAAATGACTGTATGAATAGTACAAATTATGACTAATTGATCAGAGCCAGAGTCTGATTAAGCAGCATAGTGTAACTTATATTTCTGAAGAGTGTAGCCCTGTTCAGAGAGGTGGTCTGGAAAGGCTAAGCTCTTGATTCAGTGATTGCTTCCACTTTTGTTTTTGCCTTTCCTCTTTTAGAACTGCATCCAGATCTTGTGGCTCACTCTTTTGACCATTATCAGGATATATGATATTTGATGTTTTTTTAATGGTCCAAATCATTTGGGACCAAGTTTAATGATTACCTATCTTGATAACTCAACGTTGACTCTTCCAGTTAAAAATGAAATATCATTACAAAGTAATGAGACAGATAATGATGTAGTTTATATATTGGTTCTAAAATAACTTCTTAAAGGGTGATTTCCTTAAACTTTCAAGCAGTTATTTCATTAGAATTTATTATGTTCCCAAGGTGACTTCTTTGAGGGTGAACTTTTTTTTGGATCTCTAAGTTCAAGTATACATGACAGAAATAAATCTCTCTGATAAATACTGCCTTAATCCATTTGGGCTGCTATAACAGATACCATGGACTTGGTGGCTTACAAACAACAGAAACTTATTTCTCACAGTTCTGGAGGCTGCAGGTTCAAGATCAAGGCACTGAAATGGTCGGGGGTCTGGTGAGGGCCCTCGTCCAGGTTGCAGACAGCCATTTTCTCATTGTATCTTCACATGGCGGAGAAGGTGAGAGAGCTCTGTGGGGTCTTCTTTTAAGGGCACTAATCTCATTCACGAGGACTCCACTCTTATGACCTGATCGCCTCCCAAAGGCCTCACCTCCTATTAGCATCACATTGGGGATTAGAACTTCAACATAGGAATTTTGGGAGGACACAAACATTCAGCCTATATAACACATCATAAATCTCATTTCGTATCAGACAATGAGATTTTCCATATAAGTAACGTTTAAGCTTCTCCCTCTAAGCATTAGTCCTGTCTTTCAAAATTAATAATCATTTAATTGAAATATTTCGTGATCTGTCATGCCCTCTTTCTTAAAGGAACTTTACAGAACGAAACTTAACTTTTTTTCCCCCATGGCTCAAACTCATTATTTTGAATTCTACTTGTAATATTGAACCAAAATAACAAAGTACTATCCTCAGAGGTCATGGAGGGAGCATAGTGCTAATTGATTTCCACTTTATAAATGACACAAGTTGCTCCTTATTTTGTTTGTGCGTTTTTAGTTTTCCTCTACTTTCCATCTTTTTTTTCTGTTTTATCCCTTGATTTTAGGCTACTGGTGTTTGCTTTTTGAAGTTGTCAGTGTGCCTGACTCTGCTAGGCTGAATAATGGCCCCTAAAAGATGTTTGTGTCCTGGTGCTACCTTACGTGGGAAAAGAGACTTTGCAGGTGTGATTAATGTCCCACGTGGAGATCCTTTACTTACCCTGGTTTTTCCATATGGGCCCAGTATAATCACAAGGGTCCTTCTGTGGGCAAGGCAGGAGATCAAAGAGATTTGAAGATGCTAATAAGCTGCTGGCTGTGATGATAACAAAGGGGCCACGAGCCAAGGAATGCAGATAACCTCTGAAAGCTGGAAAAGTCGAGGAAATGGATTCTCCAGAAGGAATACATCCCCGTGGACTCATTTTAGGCTTCTGACTTCCAGAGCAATAAGATGTTAAATTTGTGACATTTTTAAGCCACTAAGCTCATGGTAATTTGTTACAGTAGCCATAGGAAACTAATACACTGACCCTGGCTGTTGCCCTCCTAATTTGATGCATTATATCAGATGACTGAATTTATTATACATATACCTTCTGTCCAGCAAACATTTGTTATCAATTTTGTATCAGGTGTTCAGAATGAAATAAGACACAGTGTGTCCCACATCTCAGTTTTGCTGTGCACCTAGTCCAATTGGGAGATTGAGCTGGGAAAAGAGATAAAAGTATCTTTGCAATCTAATCTATTAGGTGCTGAAACTGAATGAAGAATGAATACAGAATAAAGAATGGTAGGAATTCAGAAGAAGAGGCAACTATCTTATTTTGGGGGATCCAGAATGTTCAGGTCTTACAGAATGAATCTGTATGTGATTGGTGGGGAGAGGAAGTGTGAAAGGGGTGTCATGCCTGACTGAAAAAGTGGTAGATGGGCAAAACCCATTGCAGGTAATGCAAAATTCATAAATCACCTTCAGTTGATTTTCTTTTGAGGGAAGTAGATGCAGACCCTGCAGACACTCTAACCTGTTTTGGTTTTCTAAGGCCCTCTTTGCCTTTTGTCCTGCATGTTGGCTGGATATTTAGTCCTTCAAGCTGCAAAATTTTACCCATGGATAAGAGAAGCATCAATTACCTATAAATATAAACCAAATTAACACCTAACCTGTGGCCAGTGTACTTTCTGGAATATTCCTGAAGCCCTCATTCTTTCACTGACTATAACAAAGAGCAGCTCCTGATCCTAAGATCAGGGTTCTCATAGGTATCCTCATTAAATCTTTTAACAGTTAATAGTGTCATAAAATATAACCAGTTTCACTTTTGGTTCAAATCCCATTTTATTTGAGGGGGTAACTTCATCATGGTAATAATTCAGTGATATTCTAATGGGAAGATTTTGTTAATTCATGAGGGATTGAAGAACACAATCATATTTAGATTAGCTTGTCTTTTAATGAAGGGAAAATAGGGCATCTGGTTCACCAAGAATTTATAGCTACTTTAATTGCAAATTGTGTAGAATGATTTAGCATCCCTTTGTTCCTGCTTAACAGTTATCTTCAGATCCAAACTATTTACTGAGTACCAGCTAAGTGCAAAGCATTGTTTAAAGTGCTGTGGGAGGTGTAAAGCTACTAGTAATCTTAATAGTAGCATAAAAAACATTTAATCATTTAACCCATTTATTGAGCCATTTAAATGAGCCTAAGCACTCTTCTAATCTCTTCAGATCTATTATCTTGTTTGATCTTCAGAAGAATTGCTTACTTGCTGCTCTACTCTATTTTTTTCACCTCTCTCTCGTGGTAAACTGACTTCCAGCCTCATCTTTCTGCAAGAATAATTCTTGTTAAAGAAATTAGTGATCACTCTCTCCAAACCCACTGGATGTTTTTCAGTCATCTTCCTCGACTTCTCAGGAACATTTGTCACCCTTGATCATCACCACTTCCTTTAAAGTTCTTGGCTTTGGCAGTACATCACACCTTCCTGATTTTACCCCCTCTGGCCATCGTTTCTATTAGATTGAATCGTATAGAAATTGCTGGTAGTCAGCTCTTTTGGTCCAAGAAATGGCACTTTCCTGTGGTTTCATAGAGAAGTTGGTCCTATTATAGTCTATAAGGTTTGGAGTTCTCTTATTTTCTCTCTTTACGCTGCCATTGGGTAATCTCATATACGTTTACAGCTATACACAGACAATCCGGAATTTGTTTGTTTGATTGAGACCTCTTCTCTGACTCCAAACTTTTATTTTTACCACTGATTACTTGACGTCTCTTCGGTATCATCATGGATACTTCGGTATCCATGGATACGTCGGTATCATCATGTCCAGGATACTTGGTATCCTGGATACTTTGGTATCATCATGTCCAGAATCAAACTCTTGCTCTTCTGTGAATCTGGTTCTGTTCCAGTTACCCTGCTCCAGTGACTGGCACCACCATGTATACAGTTGCACAAACATTAGTAACCTGTCCCTTGCTCTTTCTCCAGTCCCTGTTACATTTACTTCTGTACTAGGTCTTGAATCCAACAGCTTCTCTTCATCCCCGCTACCCTCCTAGTGGTCCTAGTTCAAGTGGACTATTGCAGTAACATCTGAATGGTCTCCCTACATCTTTGCCAGCCTTGCCCCACCCTTTTGGCCTGTTCTTCATACTATGACCAGAGTGAGCTTTTTTTTTTTTTGCGGTACGCGGGCCTCTCACTGTTGTGGCCTCTCCTGTTGCGGAGCACAGGCTCTGGATGCGCAGGCTCAGCGGCCGTGGCTCACAGGCCCAGCCGCTCCGCGGCCTGTGGGATCTTCCCGGACCGGGGCACGAACCCGTGTCCCCTGCATCGGCAGGCGGACTCTCAACCACTGCGCCACCAGGGAAGCCCCCTGGAGTGAGCTTTTGAAATCAGAATCTTCAGCCATGTCCCTCCTCATCCTCCCAACTTAAATATATTCTTTGCTTCCTTTTCCTCTTAGGCTAAAGGCCACACTTCTTAACATGGCCTTACTGGTGCAAGGTGGCCCCCTGCCTCTTTCTTTAGCCTCTTCTCCCTTCACTGCTCCCTTCCTGTCTTTTCTGGGGTCACACTGCTCTTCTTTCCATTTCTGTGGCCTCTGTACTCCCTCCAGCCCATGGCCTTTGCCTAGGTGGTGACCTTTGCCTGGAATATTTTTCCTCCCTTCTTTGCTTTCTTAGCTTCTATTTATGTTTTAAATTTTTATGTGTCAGCTCCCTGAAGAGGCCTTCCTTTTCTTTCCTGACAAGGTCACATCTCCCTAAAATAAGCTCATTTTCTTTATGAAAATCCGCAGTTACAATTTTATGTGGATTTGTGTGATTCTTGGATGTGTACATCCTCATAACCACTCCAAATGAGGCTGATCCCATTTTACAGATGAGAGAACTGGGGCAGGTGATTTGCCTGAGATAATTCAGCTAGAAGGTTGACCGAGCTGGGAGTTGAACCCAAATCTGTGTGATTATGTATTTATTAATGCTAGGATCAGTTTTGAGGAACAGAAAAACCTGAAATAACAGAAGTTTATACACAAGGTAGAAGTCTTTCTTTGTCATGTAATACTGTCCCAAGGTGGTTTGGTAGCCTGTGGTGTCAGAGACCTTGGCTACTTACGTGTGTTGCTTCACTTGATCTTAACTTGACCTTGTGGTCCAGCATGACCTTGTCTGAGGCCAGGGAGGAGCACAGAGGGCACATGCAACTACCTCTTCAGGAAGGTTTCCCTAAGCTGCCATGGGGCACTTTTGTTTATGTCCCATTGGCTCGAGCTTAGTCATATGGCCACATAAACTGCAAGGGAGGCTGGGAAATGAAGTCACTATTCCAGGTGGCTATGTGCCAGCTAAATATTGGGGTTTCTACTACCCTAGGAGGAGAAACAGTGTCCATCAGGAGATTACAGGCAGTCTCTGCGTAGGACTGTAAAACCCAGGCTCTTGACCACTGAGCTTGCAAGTTCCTGGTCTCAAGCATTTCTGTTTTACTAGGGAAACAAACGATGAGTTAACAGTAAAAGAGAAATACCAGTTAAGTAGTATCAGTAATAGGATGTTACCAAGCATGTGGTATGTGTTCAGAAATACCAGATAATATTTGGTGGTGTCCAGGAAGGCTTCAGGTGTTAAGTGGGCACGGCAGTCCGTCACCATGAATCACTTTGTAAGAAAATTCTCCCTTTCTAGTTCCCTTTCATTCTTTCTGATGATATCAACACCTGATATTTATCTCTACCATTCTAATAGTGGTTATAAGAGGATCGCTTTTTAATCTCACTGGTGTCAGTGAAGCTTTTGTTTGTCTTCTGGTTCTTGGTATTTTCCTCCCTACCGAGTCTTTAAACATGGTTACTTTTGTTGTTGCTGTCGTCAAAGGCTTTGACCAAAGGGCTGTCTGTTCATCTTCTGAACAGTGCTGTATGGCATTCTTCTTCTGTTGAATGCTGGGTTTCTAACTAAAGAAGAACCTGTTAATTATGAAAACATTTCACCAGGATGCTCATAATTCTGAGCTTTTGTCCTTTTCTTCCTAGAGGATCCATATTTCAATGGTGAGCCATGGAGCGATAGGCCACAGTGTAACCACTGCACTTCTGTAGTTGTGGAAAAACCAGTAGTAGTAGCAGCAGTAGTAGAAGAAAAACTAGCAGATGGATCAAAGAGCTGTATCTGCCCTACTGAGGTAATACCACTTCCAAACTAATGTTTGAAGAGAGAAAAATCTGCTTCTGTTAGTTTTAGCACTGCTGCAATTGGTGTAGAGAATCATACAGAATTTTCCCAGAGGGCCCCACCTGTGTTAGGGAATGGTCATCACACCTGGTGTATTGGCTACACGTTTTCATCTCCTCTCCCTCCCATATCTCACTGAAATAACCATTAGGACAAAGAGAATAGAAGAGGAAATAGTAAAAGACTTCAGTGACTTTTTAAAGGACAGAATGTGTGGTGTGTTGATGGCTTTAGTTGAACAGAGGCAGCATCAGATGACAGGTAAGTTGATTGATGTGGGAAAGCTCTGGAGAGGCTCAAGACGTGGACGGTACCAGTTGTTGCAAAAGGCAGAGGTAAAGTGCCAAGATAAAAAAAGATTTTAAGTAGAAGTCTTCATACTGAACTGGCAGGACCCTAGAGCTCCCTCCCCTGTTTCTGGAATATTGATTGTAAGAAGACTTATCTCTGGAGAAACTGAATGGCCCCAGAGAAATGATCTCTAGGCCTTGACAGTTGAAGATTTCTGCAACTAGAAGGCCAGTTTGCATCCTGATCACTCTCTAGGGAAGCTCACTTGTCAGTGAGGCCTTCCAGGAAACTAGCCCCACCCACTACACAGAGCATTTCCAGTCAGCTTTTGACTTTTTTCTCCTCAAATAGGGGTGGGCAGCCCCAAATCATGAAATATTTGGGGAAACCATCCTACACAATAGAGAGACAAAAATAAATAAAATGGAAGGAAGAAGCTGAAGAAAACAGAGATAGCAGAGATCAGAAGAAAACCTAAAAAAAACAAAAAACAAACCTGGAATTAAGACACTGTGTCCTAAAATAAGAACAGAATGCTATGAAAAAGAAATAATTAGAGAACTCTCCAAAGTTAAAAATATGATATTCAAACTAAAAGAGAAATCAATGGGGGACTTCCCTGGTGGCACAGTGGTTGAGAATCCGCCTGCCAGTGCAAGGGACACCGGTTTGAGCCCTGGTCCGGGAAGATCCCACATGCCGCAGAGCAGCTAAGCCCGTGCGCCACAACTGCTGAGCCTGTGCTCTAGAGCCCACGAGCCACAACTACTGAAGCCTGCGTGCCTGGAGCCCATGCTCTGCAACAAGAGAAACCACCGCAGTGAGAAGCCCATACAACGCAGTGAAGAGCAGCCCTCTCTCACCGTAACTAGAGAAAGCCCGTGTGCAGCAACGAAGAAGCAATGCAGCCAAAAATAAATTTATTTAAAAAAAAATCAGTGGAAGTGTTGAAAGGTTAAGAAAGAGAGAGAGAAAATCAGCTAAAAATTAGAATAAATATACAAGGTGGGAGAGAAAAGATTAGTAAATCAGAGAATCAATCTGGGAAGTCTAACATCTGATAAATATGGGTTTTAAAACGGAACAGAAAAAAACAAATAGGAAATTGTCAAAGAAGCAATACAAGAAAAATTTCCAAGTTGATTTAAGTTTTTCAGATTGAAAGGACCCACTGAATAATCAGCACAGTGAAAATGAAAAGGGCTCACGGAGTGTTCAAGGCACATCCAGGCAAACTTAGGCACCTCAAGGATCAATTCCTTCTCCAGAGGTAGCTGTGCTGTAACTCTTCTCTATGGCTGCCCCTTTCCATTTTAGAAGGGACCATAGCGTATCACTTGAGGAAGACTCATGTTCTGTCTTTTAAGCTCCTTGAGTTTGGGAACCTTGCAGTCAGTTTCTTATGGCAAAATAGACCTGACAGTCCCTTGGTTATCTTAATTATTCATTATCAAGTAAAATGTCCCTGTTTTTAAAGTTGGATTTACTTTTATTTTTTGTAGTGACTGGAGGAGGAGTTAAGAGATACAGAGATATGAAATGAGGAAGCTTTTTTCTACCTTTTTGAGAAGTAATTTGAAACATTTTTAAAAAGATAATAGCTGATATTTTGGAAACTAGAATGAATAAACTCATTCAAGTTTAAAAAAATCAGTGTTCATTTTTGAGCAGTGATATGAATCTAATTGGTTGCAACCAAGTATCATCCTGATTAAAAAAGGATTGGGAAGAAATAAAAGGAACTCAGCTCCTTTTAGACTGGAGAAAAATAGTTCTTTTGGCGAGGAGGGGCACAATTATTCCAAGGAAAGAAATTGTTTAAATGATATATTATTATGTAACTTAGTCATAGAAGATACTTTGATTTGGGCTCAGAATGTGATGATTGCTACAAAACGAAGACGATTTGAGATAGTTTTCTAAGGGCTATAGCTACTGTTGTTTGTTTTTTTTCCAATTTTCTTTTGAAAAAGTAGGAAAGAGAACAATTTTCTGGTCCACTCAGTAGCCTCATTTCCTAAAAGATGTTAAGCTCTTAGGAAAACTCAACAGACTCAAACCGGCTGGGTCTGTTTCCTAAACTGAAGTAACTTTTCAAATTGTTGGGCTAAGTGTCCAAGGGGGTTTAACCTACAATTCTGAGAATTTATGATGCCATGACTCTCCTTTATCATAGCCATTAAAACAACCAAGTATTTTCAAAGGAAAAATAAATCGAAGGAGAACAATGGCCATATTTGGAAGACTGTCTTCCTCCAAAATTAAATGGCAGCTAGCCAAAAACCTGTCCATTGGTGGTATTCCTCCCGCCTGGGATCCATTTGCCTCTACGTATGGGTAGTATTATTATTTCTTGTCACTTTCTCACTTCACTGGGCAGTTAGCCTCCTTTACAAGTTCCATGCTTCCTCACTTGCCTTCTAATATTCTTGACACAGCAGCCAGAGTGATTGTGAGATCAAGTCCTTATATTTGGCTGGAAATCCAATAATAGTTGCTAAAGAGGATATAAAGCGGAACCTATATAGCTCCTGTTTTCAAAGAACTTACGTTTTGGTTGAGAAGATGGAAAAGAGCCATGTTTTAAGTTAAGAGTATTAGATAGGTTTTATATATAGCATTATTATAAAATCAGTCCCCTGAGTGCTAATTGCCATAGCAGTTTGGAAGAAATTCCTTTAGTTTATGATTGCCAGGGGAGGTTTTTATGAAGTGATATTTGAAGTACAACTTATGGGAATGCTTTGGATAGATGAAGGAAACAAGCAAGGAGTCTTAAGGTAATAATTGCATGAATAACAGTGCAGACATGGTAAAATCCAAGTATCTTCAGGATGTACAGTGAATAAAGTGAGGTGCAGTTAAACTGTTGGAACATGGTATTTCATAGAGGTCAGTGATTTTCAAATTTTTCGTTTTGAAAGTCAAGACCCCTTTTGTTAAGCAGAATATTATGTGGAACTCCAACATATTAAACATGAGAACTGTAGCTTCTGTGGATAAAGCCGGTTGCAGGTGGAGAGTGCTTGCCCATTTCTGCCTGTGTGATTTCTCAGCTCTACACTGGGGGTCTTGGAGGCTCTCTCGCCAGACACAGGGCTCTGAGGAATAAAGCTTAGAAACCACATGTTTCAGGGAGCAGCTTGGTGGGAGAAAGAAAACTGACCACTTTGGGTCAGTTGATAAAAAGTGTTGGATATCCATTTTGAGTTTCTTGTTTAGCTGGTGAGTTGTTATAGAAAATTTTTGATCAGAACCTTTTAACATAGTGTTACAGGAAGATTAGGATGGTGGCAGGGTGCAGTCTTTGTGCCCCCTCATTCCACAGCATGATCCTTAGAACACCCCACGGTAGTCCACTGGGAGTGTTTACTTTTTCTGACTAAGGAGCAAGATATGTGTGGCTGAAATAACTTCAGGGGAGAAAGGAAGAAAAGATATAAGGGCCAAGTTGGTGAGTGCTGGCCAAGGTTCAATAGGATAATACATGTAATAGTGCTCTGAAATTTATCAAAGACTATTGTGTAAAAGACTAAATTCTGTGAGTTAGAGTAGTATTCTAGCAGCAGTAATATTATGATAGAGTGGGAGAGAGGAAGCAGCCTTCGGACATACATAGGAGACACCGGCTCAGCCTTGCTGATACCAAGGGCATGAACTTAGCTCTCAGGTCAGTAGTAATGACCACCAGCTCCCTGTTTTCCTCTTGTACTGAGGACTTTCTTGATTCCTTATGACAGTGCCTTTCCCACTTGCAGCATGTGTGCAGGACAGGAAGGGAATTCTGCAGCATGCGTTCCAGAATGGCTGGCTGAAGCTGGGGATGCTGCCAACCACGTAGATTTCCCATGTCCACCCAAGACTGTGCAGGGAGTGAAGCACAGACGTCTGATCCTCTGAGAAGGAGAAACAAACCCAGAGAGGCGGCAGCGTGACGAGAGACCTTAGATCGGGATGGTGTGAAGAACGGAACACACTGGATTCCACCTTCCTCTCAAGCTGACTATCGCCGGATGATTTCATCAGCTGCTCCCCTGCAGGCCTTCCCTCCACTGGGTGCTCAGGGCATGCATTCATTATTCAGCTTGTCTTTTTGTCTGAGTCGCAAGTTTGTTAGCCTTTGCTTAGTGTGGAGTCAGAGACAGGCAGAGGTGTTCAGAAACCAACAGGGTGGTAGGCTCAATGTTGCTGTGTGACAGTACACCTGAGACTGGGGTGCAATTCCTGCCTAGGAAACTAGGCTGAAAAATGATTCCTGCCCCTGGGAACGTTGTAATTTGATCTTGAATTCTAGGGCATAAAGAGGCATATCCAGGCCTGGTCACAGCTCTCTAAGGCAATAGGATATCCCCCCAAGTCTGGAATAATGGCCTCCCGTAGGGGCTGAGTTGCCATGGTTGAGCAGGCTTGGAAATAGCAGTCGGATGACCTTAAGGGTGTCCATTGCCCCAGTGCAGTGATTCAGGCAGCACCTGTACTGGCTGTGTATAGGCTGGAAGGAACTCTGTGGCTGGGAGGACTTCCCTCCTCAGGCAATATGAGGTTCTCCTGGACGGGCTGGTACTGTAGGCCACCGCTGGAAGCCCCTGCCCTTGGCCTGGGAGGCAGAGGGTCCGAATTGTCTAGTTTGCACTTCGGTGGGGACAGTGCTTCTTACTTTCAGTCTGTACCGACCCTGGAGGAGTGGGGGACTCCTGCAGAGGAGGTAGGGATGCATCCTCCATCCTGATGTTTCATCCAGCCCTAACCATTTTAGTTTGTTGTTTTAAGTTAACAGGGTAAAATAGATTTTAAACTGTAGCTTTATGAATTTTAGTTCATGTATAGATTTGTGTCACCACCACCACAATTAGGATACAGCACTATTCCATCACCCCTAAGATCTCCTTTGCACTATATCCCTTTGTGGTCAGTCATGCCCTCTTCCACCCCTACTCCCTGGCAACTACCCTGATTGGTTCTCTGTCACTATAACTATAGTTTTGCCTTTCTGAGAATGTTATATAACTGGACTCATACAATATGTAATCTTTTGAGACTGGCTTCTTTCATTCAGCGTTAACGTCTTTGCAGTACTTTCAAGTTTTGTGCGTATCAATAGTTGATTCACTTATATACGTTCATTTCTTTTACATTCCAACTGATTCACCTGTAATTTTTTATAGCAACACTACATCACACATGAAGTACCTCTTTTCCTTATTTTTTGTTTGTTTGTTTTTGCGGTACGCGGGCCTCTCACCGCTGCGGCCTCTCCCGTTGCGGAGCACAGGTTCCGGACGCGCAGGCTCAGCGGCCATGGCTCACGGGCCCAGCCGCTCCGCGGCATGTGGGATCTTCCCGGACCGGGACACGAACCCGCGTCCCCTGCATCGGCAGGCGGACTCTCAACCACTGCGCCACCAGGGAAGCCCTGTTTTCCTTATATTTTTCAGTAGTATTTCATTATATAGATGTACCACAGTTTATCTGTTCACCTGTTCGAAGGGTATTTGGTTGTTTCTAATTTGGGCAGTTATAAATTGAGCTGCTAAACATTCATATACAGGTGTTTGTGTGAACGGAAGTTTTTCTTTCTCTAGGTAGGTACCTAGCTGAGGTATTGTTGGGCATATGGTAAGTGTATGTTTATGAAAAACTTCAAAACAGTTTTCCAGAACGGTTGTGCTATTTTACATTCCTGTCAGCAGTGTACGAGGGGTCCAGTTGCTCTACATCCTCACCAGTGCTTGGCGGTGGTAGTATTTTCTAATTTAGCTATTCTAATGGGTACACAGTGGAATCCCATTGTGGTTTTAATTTGCACTTGCCTAATGGCTGTTGAACACCTTTGCATGGCAGGCCATTATTCCAGACTTGGTGGGATTAGCCTGTTGTCTGAGGGAGCTGTAATGAGGTCTGGACATGTCTCAGTAGGCCCTGAGACTCACGATGCAGACTTCAGAGGTTCCAGTGTGCACAAATAATCTTGCAGCCTAGTTTCCTAGGCAGGAGTCTCGCTGCAGCCCCAATTCTTCCGGTCACACAGCAACACTGAACCAACTACCAGACCTCGTTGGCTTCTTCTCATGAGATTATTTGCCTTCCATATAGCCTCTTATGAAGTTCTGTCCAAGTCCTTTGCCCAATTTGTATTTGGGTGGTTTTTTATTGTTGAGTTTTGAGAGTCCTTTGTATGTTCTGGGTTATTTTTGGTCAGCTGTGTAATTTGCAAATATCTTCTCCCAGTGTTTAGCTTGTCTTTTTTTTTTTTTTTTTTTTTTTTTTTGTACGCGG
>NW_006786207.1:788198-804075 GCF_000442215.2 Lipotes vexillifer
CCCTACATAAAACATCCTAGCATCTTTTGATCCAGTATCATCATAGGAATTTGGAGGAAGTAAAATCTGGTGCAGCCTTGGAATAACCTAGTGGTGATGGACTTAAAGGAAAGGCGAGACTGAGTGGAGTTTATGTGGTGCATCTGAGTCAGTCCTGATGTGGGAGGGGGAGACTCAGGGACTTAGGGGTGATGTGATGACCAGCATTTACCTCTTACCCCTCCTGGACTCTTGTTTCTCTGTATCTGCTACCCTTGACTTTACTGGTCCTCAGCCTTAGCTGCACCTTTAAGGTCCATTAGAATCACCTGGTCTGTACTCCAGACCAATTAAGCCAATTTCTGGGGTGGGATCCAGATGCCAGGATTTCTTAAGTTTCCCAGGTGTTTCCGGTGTATAGCCACAGTCGAGAACCTTCATTCCACTTTGCAGTTCTTTAGACCCCGAGGAAATATTGCCACCTACTGACAGTAGGAAGTTATTCTGCTAGGAAATAAGTCAGTAACTTCAGATTCCATTCCAGTTTGGGATCTTGTGCTCTGGATAATGTTTTTCTTTTTTATCATTTGTATATTAGAGTTTGATTTTGGGCCATCTTAAGGTAGCTCTCAATAAGTAACACCCTGTCTCTGTTTTGATGTAACCAGAATATTGGCGTATACAATTGGTAGGAATCATGGAATATTAACACTGAAGAAAACCTTAGAGGTCATTAGCTCAAACACCTAGCATGTGCAAGTATCTTTTGGACTTATATACTCTGGCCCTAGAGCCTTGCTACTCAAAGTGTGGTCCATGGATCAGAAGTGTCAGCATCACCTGGGAACTTGTTAGGAAGGCAGGACTTGCCTCCTCCACCCCCCACCTCTGAACCCACCCCCACCCCGTGACCCACAGAATCTGTAACTTAACAAGATCCTCAGGCGATTCATATGGACCTTAAAGCTTGAGAAGCACTGCTTTAGAGAATCATAAGTGGCAGCTTCTGTGAGTACATTTCAATTCATAGTAAGAAACTACTTTTCAAACACAGTGGCCAGAATTCCTTTAGACTGAAGGACCACTTGACAGGGACAACACTGTTACTTCTAAGAGCCCTCACAAGTCTGATTTTATTGTTTTTCTTCTCCTCAAATAGTTTCTTCAGTGTCTCCCAAGAATGACTTTCTTTATACCTTATACCATGAACGTGCATGGCAGCCATCTGTTCTGCTGTGTGCACTGTGGTCTTCCCATTGTTTCCCCGCTTAAACCTGGAAACTCTTATGACCCTAATGGATGAGTGCAAGCACAGGTTATCCAGGTCTTCTCATCTCTTTCTCATTGTGCTGTTGGATCTAAACTAAGGGAGAAAGGTTGAACGGATCAAAGACTTGGGAGAGGCTAGGAAAGGGAGTCCCATATGAACGCCTACATAACCTCTAAATTCCCCTCTAATTCCTATGCCCAGATTCTCCAGTACAAGGTAGACTTTTTTGATGTATAACACATCTTCTGTGCTCACCTGTGCTGTCATTGTTGAGAGCATTGCTACTTTTTCCAGGCATGGGATTTAGAGCTGATTTCCTTATCCTGGTTCTCAGTCCATACAGTGATCTCATCCGGACATTTTCTTTATTCTTACAACCCAGTACTTGACATATGTTCCTGGTCCTTCCTAGGTTTCCCATTCCCAGTCTCTCTCCTTTTGGAATCCTCAGTGCTGGTGCCAAGTTTATGTTCAACATCTGCCCCTCTGCTTTTCACTGTTTTCAAAACCCTAAAGAATGTAACTCCCTTCTCCTTTCTATGCAAAACTCTTAATAATTTATTTTCCAGTTGAGAACCCTCCCCCATCTGTGTGCATCCTTTCTCCCTCCCATTCCCTACCTCTGCTTCTGGGATCAGCCTGGCCTGGCCAAACACCCTCAATTCCTTTTTATTATACATTCTCCCCTTCCTTCTTCAAGTGGGCCTGCCCATCACACTCTTCCTACAAGGGCTGTGAGCTTTGTGTTAACTTGAATCACATTTAGAGCTGGCAAGGTTTCTCAGATACAATCTAACCCAGTACCCTTATCTCGCCAAAGAGAATAGTAATACCCAGAGAGGTTAGGTGCCCAAGGTCACACAGCTAAGAGTGCAAACGCTTGATGTGAAGCAGCAGCACTGTCCAGTGTGGCTCCTTCAGGGGACTTTGTAATACTTGATGTGAACTGTTTCATTTAACTACAAGGTAAGTGTGGGGATGTGCATGGTGGATGGTGAGGGATGCAGGGAAGTCACAAAACATGATGGATTGCTTTCTTTTAAAGAGAGGTAAATCAAGCCTTAGAAAGACAGAAGGATTCATTATTTGTCTCATACCATTTTTGGTCTGAGGCAACCTTAAATTCTTCATTCATGACTCTACTAAATACTGGCAGGCGCTTACTCCTTCTAGGGCACGGTGTGTGTGTGTATGTATATGTGTAGATATGAGTTATACTGTTTAAGCGTTGTTGTGTCTTTTTATTTTTCTTCCTCTGGAAGATGATTTTAATGTCCCTTACCTTTCTACTTACATGAGATACCGTGTTAACCATTTAGAGGAGGGTCTGGGTTAGATACTAGAGGAGAAAGATAGAATTGGCCACAGTCGGGGTTTGTTTTATTTTATTTTTTGCTTTTCACCCACCTGTGCCTCTATTTTTACTTAAAGGGAGAAGGTTCTAATACATGTTTTTAATGTGCTGCAAGAACTAGTGGAGGGAAAAGCAACCTGAAAGCAGTGGATTACTGGTAGTGGTACTTACCTTCATAAATCACCCCTTTGGGCCCCTTAATCATTTGGTTTGTTGTTCAGCTCCCTGTGACCTGTCAACATGCTCTCAGTCAGAAAAAGTGATGGCTGTATTCCAGGGCCTGTCTCGTCTCCTCTCTATAGGGAGCAACCACCACTCAGAGGCTCCTTTGAGTACACAGCCCGAAATTACCTGCATTTGAGTCTGCCGCTGCGTCATCCAAGGGCCTATCTAATTTGCCCTCTACCATCATGCTGCTCTCTCCACACTGAAAATGCCTCCTACCCACAGAACATCTGTGTTTGGATGAACCTCTCTCCCTGCTTCTCAGTGTTCGAAACAGCAATGAACTTGGATATTTCCTGCCCTGAAGGCCTCCTTATGTTCAGAGGGCCCCTTTGCCGTGTTTTTCTGACCTCATTGGCATTCTGTGTCCTTCCCAGGTCGTTGATATTGTCCTTGGGTGTGGAACAGGGTGGGAAGCAACAAAGGAAATGAGGGCAGCCAGTGCGATTAGTACAGGAAAGAATTTGGGGTGGGAGGAGATTGTATGCTTTCCACTGAGTGGTCTGAGAATATTCCAGATCCTATGACGTTAACTTCCAGTAAGTTCTTCCTCCTCTTCTTGCTTCCTGTTATATGATGGAGTTGCCTGCATACCAGAGAGCTCATTACACATGTACTGAATGAAAGGAGGAATGAATGAATAATTGTATTTGCTGGAGCCAGGATTCTGGGCTGGTGGGGTGCTGAGGCTGTAGGAAACAGATGTTGAGAACAGGACTAAGAGTCAGAAGATGTGGGTTCCAGGCTTGGGTTTTCCGTCAGTGAACCTGGGGAACATTTTTTACCATCTTTGGGCAGTGACTTCTTCATCCATAAGATGAAATATCTGATCAACATTTGTGGTCCCAAACATTTTGAACACAATTCCTCTAAATTTTTGTTGAAATAGTTCAGAAGCTTTTGCAGAGGGAAGGAAACCAACAAAATTCACCTACTGAATGGGAGAAGATATTTACAAACAATATATTTGATAAGGGGTTGATATCCAAATTATATTTAAGAAACTCATATAACTCCATATCAAGAAAGCAAACAAGCCAATTAAAAATGGGCAGAGGACTTGAATAAACGTTTTCCCGAAGAAGGCATACAGGTGGCCAATGACAAAATGCTCCACATCACATCATCAGGGAAATGCAAATCAAAACCACAATGAGATATCACCTCACACCTGTCAGAATGACTGTTATCAAAAAGACAAGAAATAAGTGATGGGAAGGATGTGGAGAAAAGGGAACCCTCATGCAAACCTCATGTTTGTGGGAATGTAAGTTGGTGCAGTCACTATGGAAAACAGTATGGCAGTTCGTCAAAAAACTAAAAATAGAACTACCATATGATCCAGCTATTACACCTTTGGGTATTTATCTGAAGAAAATGAAAACACTAATTCAAGGAGATGTATGTATTCCTATGTTCATAGTAGCACTATTTACAATAACCAAGATATGGAAACAACCTCAGTGTCCATCGATGAATGGTTAAAGAAGATGTGGCATACCACTCTCACCACTATTATTCAACATAGTTCTGGAAGTTTTAGCCACAGCAATCAGGGAAGAACAAGAAATAAAAGGAATCCAAATCAGAAGAGAAGTAAAACTGTCACTGTATGTAGAGTATTGTAAAGATGCTACCAGAAAACTACTAGAGCTGATCAATGAATTTGCTAAAGTAGCAGGAGACAAAATTAATGCACAGAAATCTCTTGCATTCCTATACACTAATAATGAAAAATCCGAAAGTGAAATTAAGGAAACACTCCCATTTACCATTGCAACAAAAAGAATAAAATACCTAGGAATGAACCTACCTAAGGAGACAAAAGACGTGTATGCAGAAAACTGTAAGACACTGATGAAAGAAATTAAAGATGATACAAACAGATGGAGAGATATACCATGTTCTTGGATTGGAAGAATCAACATTGTGAAAATGACTCTACTACCCAAAGCAATCTACAGATTGATTGCAATCCCTCTCAAACTACCAATGGCATCTTTCACAGAACCAGAACAAAAAATTTCACAATTTGTATGGAAACACAAAAGACCCCGAATAGCCAAAGCAACCTTGAGAAAGAAAAATGGAGCTGGAGGAATCAGGCTCCTGGACTTCAGACTATACTACAAAGCTACAGTAATCAAGACAGTACAGTACTGGCACAAAAACAGAAATATAGATCAATGGAACTGGATAGAAGGCCCAGAGATTAACCCACACACCTATGGTCACCTTATTTTTGGTAAAGGAGGCAAGAATATACAATGGAGAAAAGACAGCCTCTTCAGTAAGTGGTGCTGGGAAAACTGGGCAGCTACATGTAAAAGAATGAATTTAGAACACTCCCTAACACCATACACAAAAATAAACTCCAGATGGATTAAAGACCTAAATGTAAGGCCAGACACTATAAAACACTTAGAGGAAAACATAGGCAGAACACTCTATGACATAAATCACAGCAAGATCCTTTTTTTTTTTTTTTTTATTACAGAAACTAGCAAGTTGTGAGTGGCAGAAGCACAAGTACCAGTTATTATACTTGTAAAAAAGGTTCATTCAAAATTCTATGTGAAATGAACTCCACCTTTC
This sequence comes from Lipotes vexillifer, assembly GCF_000442215.2. Lineage (NCBI taxonomy): Eukaryota > Metazoa > Chordata > Mammalia > Artiodactyla > Lipotidae > Lipotes > Lipotes vexillifer. The sequence continues at coordinate 793,622 of NW_006786207.1, forward strand.
TTTCTTTTTTTTTTTTTAACATCTTTATTGGGGTACAATTGCTTTACAATGGTGTGTTAGTTTCTGCTTTATAACAGAGTGAATCAGTTATACATATACATATGTTCCCATATCTCCTCCCTCTTTGTCTCCCTCCCTCCCACCCTCCCTATCCCACCCCTCCAGACAGCCACAAAGAACTGAGCCAGTTTCCCTGTGCCATGCGGCTGCTTCCCACTGGCTGTCTACCTTACGTTTGTTAGTATATATATGTCCATGTCTCTCTCTCGCCCTATCACACCTCACCCTTCCCCCTCCCCATATCCTCAAGTCTGTTCTCCAGTAGGTCTGTGTCTTTATTCCTGTTTTACCCCTAGGTTCTTCATAACATTTTTTTTTCTTAAATTCCATATATATGTGTTAGCATACGGTATTTGTCCTTCTCTTTCTGACTTACTTCACTCTGTATGACAGACTCTAGATCTATCCACCTCATTACAAATAGCTCAATTTCGTTTCTTTTTATGGCTGAGTAATATTCCATTGTATATATGTGCCACATCTTCTTTATCCATTCATCCGACGACGGGCACTTAGGTTGTTTCCATCTCCGGGCTATTGTAAATAGAGCTGCAATGAACATTTTGGTACATGACTCTTTCTGAATTCTGGTTTCCTCAGGGTATATACCTAGTAGTGGGATTGCTGGGTCATATGGTAGTTCTATTTGTAGTTTTTTAAGGAACCTCCATACTGTTCTCCATAGTGGCTGAACCAATTCGCATTCCCACCAGCAGTGCAAGAGTGTTCCCCTTTTTGACTCACCTCCTAGAGAAATGGAAATAAAAACATAAATAAACAAATAGAACCTAATGAAACTTAAAAGCCTTTGCACAGCAAAGGAAACCATAAACAAGACCAAAAGACAACCCTCAGAATGGGAGAAAATATTTGCAAATGAAGCAACTGACAAAGGATTAATCTCCAAAATTTATAAGCAGCTCATGCAGCTCAATACGAAAAAAACAAACAAGCCAATCCAAAAATGGGCAGAAAACCTAAATAGACATTTCTCCAAAGAAGATATACAGATTGCCAACAAACACATGAAAGAATGCTCAACATCACTAATCATTAGAGAAATACCAATCAAAACTACAATGAGGTATCACCACATACCAGTCAGAATGGCCATCATCAAAAAAATTTACAAACAATAAATGCTGGAGAGGGTGTGGAGAAAAGGGAACCCTCTTGCACTGTTGGTGGGAATGTAAATTGATACAGCCACTGTGGAGAACAGTATGGAGGTTCCTTAAAAAGCTAAAAATAGAACTACCATATGACCCAGCAATCCCACTATTGGGCATATACCCTGAGAAAACCATAATTCAAAGAGTCATGTACCACAATGTTCATTGCAGCTCTATTTACAATAGCCAGGACATGGAAGCAGCCCAAGTGTCCATCGACAGATGAATGGATAAAGAAGATGTGGCACATATATACAATGGAATATTACTCAGCATAAAAAGAAATGAAATTGAGTTATTTGTAGTGAGGTGGATGGACCTGGAGTCTGTCATACAGAGTGAAGTCAGAAAGAGAAAAAAAAATACCATATGCTAACACATATATATGGAGGCTCATATATTGCTGTAGCAACCAAGTGGATGGTGCAGAGACTTTCTGTCTCTGAATCTGACTATTCTTAGGTACCTCATGTAAGTGGAATCATGCAATATTTGTCTGTTTGTTCCAGCTTAACATAAACATCACTTAACATAATGTCTTCAAGCTACATCCATGTTGTAGCACGTGTCAGAATCTCCATTTTAAGGCTGAGCAAATCCTAAAAAAAAGTTTCTGAAGAACCTAGGGGCAGGACAGGAATAAAGATGCAGACATTGAGAATGGACTTGAGGACACAGGAAGGGGGAAGGGTAAGCTGGGACGAAGTGAGAGAGTGGCATGGACTTATATATACTACGAAATGTAAAATAGCTAGCTAGTGGGAAGCAGCCACATAGCACAGGGAGATCAGCTCAGTGCTTTGTGACCACCTAGAGGGGTGGGATAGGGAGGGTAGGAGGGAGATGCAAGAGGGAGGGGATATGGGGATATATGTATATGTATGGCTGATTCACTTTGTTATAAAGCAGAAACTAACACACCATTATAAAGCAGTTATACTCCAATAAAGATGTTAAAACAAACAAAAAAACAAACAAAAACAATGCCAGCTTATGGCCCTATCCCAGATCTGCTGAATGAGTATCTCTGAGGCCTGGGTCTGGGATTCTGCCATTTTATCAGGAATCCCAAATGGAATTTAAAACAAGTTTTAGATCCCCTGGTCTACAGAGCTGGGTAAATACTTAAATTCTACATTTATGTTACAATGACAATGAATATTCCTTTTTTTGAAAAAGTAGCTCCTCTGCTTCCTTTTAAGTAGTGTGCAGTTTATGGAGATTTTATTTACTCCCAACTTTCAGTGATACGTCTGTTGCTGAAATAAGTTATGCTGGGCTTGATGTTGATAGATAGGAACTAAATGTCTCTACCTGGTGTTCCCAAGAAGCCTCAGATATTCTAGAATTTGGATTCAGTACCAACTTTGGTCTTTGTCTTGCATTTCTTAGGTTTCATAGGAATGAACGATACAAGTCACTGAGCCACACAACAATGTCAGGAACTGCCATGGCTCTTGGGTGCCCTGTCCTTCAGATTCTGGCTCCATAGGCACAGGAGCTGGAACTTAGGGAAGCTGGGTAGCCCAGAGAACAGAGATTCATGTGCATGACCATCCCCCTGATTTCTTACCTCTAACTGTGCCATAAGATGATTGAGAATAGCCTTGACCAGTGAAGGAAGCTCTAAATTATTTCATTTAATGAAGTATGGATCAAGCAGAGGATAAGGTACTTATCAGTGTGCTGTGGAGTTTGGAATAATTAAAGTCAGATCTTCTTAAAGTCCTTATGCCCATGAAATGGAATCTAGGTTTTAATAACTTAAGTTGTTAATCAATTAATTAACTTATGGAGGATTTATTTTATTATACCTTTGTGGACAGTGTCATGTTTTCTCAGGCTCTGTGAATAACCACTGTCAATTAATTCATTTAATTGATTTAACCACTGTGTTCATTAATTTATTTGACATTCATTTGTCACCCTCCTGTGTCCTGGTGCTATATTCTTGGGTACAGATATGTGTAAGTCATTTTTCTTGCTCTCAAGGAGGGCGTGGCCTAGTGGGGAAATACACAACCAATCAGTGGTGAGTGATAGTGGAGGCTCATATATTGCTGTAGCAACCAAGTGAATGGTGCAGTTCCGTGGGAGCATACGGGAAGGGGGCGTTGACCTGCGAGGCTTCTCTGTGGAGAAGGCTAAGTTGATATTTTAAGAATAAGCAGGAGTTCACCAAGCAGATTGCAGGGGGAGAGGGCATTCTGGGCATAAACATTAGCAAATGCAATTACCTGGAAGCATGGAAAAGTATGGCATGTTTGACTTGCACGTGGGAGAGTAACAGCAATATCCTTTTGCAAGCAGAATTTAAGGGGACTTGCCGTGAGAAGAAATGTGTTTGTTACAGTGTTTTCAGATTTTTATCTTTTATTGTGGTAAAATATACATTACATAAAATTTTCCATTTCAACCATTCTTAAATGACAGTTCTGTGACATCTACATACAGCATTTATATTGTTGTGCAGCCATCACTACTGTCCGTCTCCAGATCTTTTCATCTTCCAAAACTGAAAATCTGTACTCATTAAATGCTAACTCCTCACCCTCTCCCCTCCCCGAGCCCCTGAAGACCACCATTCTACTTTCTGTCTCTGAATCTGACTATTCTTAGGTACCTCATGTAAGTGGAATCATGCAATATTTGTCTGTTTGTTCCAGCTTAACATAAACATCACTTAACATAATGTCTTCAAGCTACATCCATGTTGTAGCACGTGTCAGAATCTCCATTTTAAGGCTGAGCAAATCCTATTATATGTCTCTAACACATTTTGTTTATCTGTTCATCCATCAGTGGACACTGGAGTTGCCTCACCTTTGGGTTGTTGTGAATATGCTCTGAATATGGACGTACTCAGATTTTGTATCTTATTACCTAAGCTGTTAAGCTTTCAAATGTTAAGTGCAAAATGATTTCCTACAAACCCTTGATAAGACAGTGCCTTTGGTTGAGGTGCTTACAGTTTTGTTGTGGAGATGTGTTTGCACTCTTGAAAACAAGACTGTGGGCAGAATATGATTAAAATACCCAGTGGCACTAGTAGAATTCCCTTTTAAATTTCCTGTGGTCATGAACCGGAAGCAAAGCCTCCAAAGACTTACTCTGGAAAGGTGGTGAACACAGCTGATTATAAGCCGAGGACTTACCAAGCAAGAGCATCACTATCTGCGTTTGCAAAACTAAATCTCCTCTCTTGGTAAAGTAGCCTCTGAGCATCTTGATTCATAACTAAGCATTGTGGGGACGGTGGGAAGGAGCTAGGCAAAAGAAATTTTATGGAGACGAGTGAGAGGACCAGCTTCCTACATAGCTGGTGAGAGTGCAATCACTCGGTAAGTTGTTTGTAGACAAGGTAATTGAGGAACCAGGGATCCTTATTTTAAAAAAAAACTAGATTCTTCAGGGAGCTAGACATTATTGTGAAAATAGACTGTTAAGAGGGTGTGTGTGTGTGTGTGTGTGTGTGTGTGTGCGTGCATGTGTGTGTGTGCGTGCGCACGTGCGTGTGTGTATACAGCCCCAACCTTCCTGACTACTAAGAAATTGATTCTGTTACTTCTATTTCTGCAGTACAGCCTCAAGCCCAGGGCTGGGCCAGTCCCTTCATTAACTCACTCCCCTGTTCCAGACCTCCTGCTTCCCCTTCTTGGACACCCTGTGGCTGAAACTGGAGACACACAAGATTAGGATGTAGTTCTGGGAGTTGGGGACAGGGAAGCATTGGGGTATCAGAGATATCCTGTTCTGTTGGCAGCTCTCTGACTTCCAGCCAGTGTTCTGGTTGAGTGTTTACTCCTGGCTCCTGCTGGATCTGAACCCCTCCCTCTACCCAGTTTCCGCTTCATGGGCCTCACTGGTTGGCACAGCACTCTAAGTTCCAGGGCTGCTATTCCCATGCAGGGTCCCAAGGCTCTGTTTATGAACACTAGACATTTGGTCTTTCTAATCAGTGGTTAGTGTTCCAGGGCTTGTATTGTTTTGTTCCCTACAAGGTCAGGTCCTGTAAGGCTTAATCTGTCCTTGCTGGTGGGGCTCTGACTAGCAAAGCAAATATATCAGGTCAGCCTGGCCACGTTGGGGGAAGAGCCAGGCCTGTTGGCACAGACTCCAGAGCTGGCATGGGCTTTGTGGGAGGTGGGCCTGGGCCACAGACGGTGGCATCAGCAGTCCTGTTTGTTCTTCAGCCCCTAGCAAAGCCTGGGCAGACTAGATTCCTATCCTGAGGAACACAGATGCTTCCTCCTGGGCCCGCCTGCCCCTCCGAGCGGCACAGTCTGGTAAAAAGGAGGGCTTGTACCCGTGAGTCTCTTTTCTCTGTTCTAGTCACTCCCAACATCTCCTCTGTTCCAAATCCATTTTCCATCCCCACAGTAAGCACAATAACATGGTTGTCCACGTGAAATATAATTGCCATATAAATGAATGGTTTTATGATAATAAAGGTTTAAACCTTTTCAGACACTTGATTTCATTTCCCTAGTTTGCAACAAAACTACCATTTGAGTACCTATTCTTCAGTTGGAAAGGGTTTGGGACATCTGACCACCAGACAGGTGGAGTAGGTGCAAAGTGTGTCGAACCTAAGAGCCTTCCAAGCAGCAGTCAGGTAGTACATACTGGCAGCTGTAACAGGGCCTAGAAGCCTGTTTCATGGCTCTTCTGCCCTCTTCATTTTGAAGCACTCCAGAGAGCCTTCCACCAGCTGTTGTAAGGCGGAGCACCTGTACTGTCACTGAGATTATAATGCAATCATTCGGTCATGCTTCTCACAGTAATGAGTAGTTACTGTGCCCCACACACCACAGAAGAGCCACCTGGGAGTATGTGCACAGTGATCGAATTAGAGGCTGTTTTCCAGTTCCAGCTAAAAGAGAATGTTTAGCTGCATTTTGAGTTCTTAAGATCAGGATATCACAGGCATGGCCAACGCTGTCAAAACACGAACTGTAGAAACAGTTCAGGTTTCAGATACACAAGCAAGGAGCTGGTTGGGCGTCTCTTGCGAGCCTTCGGTGGGGGGATACCGATTTTAAAAAGATCCCAGAGAGAATGAAACCAGTAGGGTGGTGGACCAAACAAGAAAGAGCGATGGCCAGCTACAAGATTTTCCTGGAAATATAAGACATTTAAGGGTCTGGTTTAGCAGGCAATATGCTCTCTGAAACCAGGGCTGGGAGGTGACATCCTACCCTGCAGAGAGAGGTACTTAGTATTCACTGCTTTGACTTTTTTGCTGGAAAAAGGGAAGAAGGAAGTACGTGGAGCTTGTGAGAGTGACGTGCTGGAAGAGAGCAAAGACAATAAAACAGGCAAGGATTGACCTGTCTAGGGCAGGTTTTATCTACCTCCGGGTGTTTCCTGGACTCTTAAGCCCTTGTCTCTCCCCGAGTTCATCAAAACACACCTCTCTGCCCTCCTTCGACCGGCAGGAGCAGCTATGATTTTAGTGATTTGTCCCCAAGGGAGGCACAGCTGAAAGACTGTGTCCATTGAAAGGCTGTGAGCAGAGGTAAATGCAGGTGAGATCAGGAAATGGAGCTGGTTCACCTCTCCCAGCAGGCACAAGGCCAAAGTCAGCCAACTTACAGATCCTCGTGCTAGTCTCCCACCCAGAGGTAATTTCAGTTCATCAGGTGGTGCACCTGAGCAGAATGCTGCAGTCAGGGGACACACTGCAAATTGTAGCTGTGTCCTGAAGCGCATGCCAGTCACACAACTCTAGCCTTCACCAGCTTACGACCGTTGACCTAGAGAGAAATTGGTTACGTGGCCGAGGCCCTCTTATAAATAAGCCAGACTCCAATACAGATAGCACTTCTCTCCATCCTGTCAGACACACTTGCTCTCTTTTATTGTATTACTCTTAATTGGCTTTGGGTTCCCAGACTCTGAAGCAGAGTCAGCTGAAGTTTTCTTCTCTTTCTCCTACGTGTCTGCTGCTCCGGTTTGCTCTTCTTTCAGGATCGCTGGTAAAAAAGGACAGCTGTTGACAGGATAGAGTGATTGGGAGGCTGGGAGAAGTGACCACCAGACTGGGGAGTGATGTATGTTGCCATCACCTGGAAACTCAGATCAGCAGTAAACCAGAACCTGCCCTGACGATGTAAAGAAAAATGTTTCACCTCAGTTAGCTAGGTCATGTCCTTGTCTCTAAGAAGCTGACAGCCAGTGGGCATCAGCAGTAACTCTGCAACAGAGTAAGAAAATGAGCTGAGACTTCAGTGGAAGGGCTAGAATACAGACACGGTAAGAAGCTCTAATCTGAGTTCTTAAAATCAGAGTATTAAATGGCATGGCCAAGGGAGAGTTCTGGATTTCTCGTGAGACTTTGAAAGTAGGTTATGTTTTCATCTTGCTAGGGTGGATTAGGTTCATATCTGTCAAAATACCAAGTAGAAATAGTTAGGTTTTAGGTGTCCAGGCAAGGAGCTGGACGCCTTACTAAGCTTGGGTGGCGGCATGGTGGGAAAGGGTTTTGAGTATAAAAGGTCCCAGAGAAGAGAGCCTGTAGGTCGGAGTAGAGATTTTGGCCCCGGGTCTTGTACTGTTATTTTTTTAATCTGTAGGCCAGATCTTTGATTAGAGAGCGTGGCAGGTAAGTTTGTTAGGTAGTGATACCAAGACAGGGACCAGATGAAAATGGGTAAGCGCTCAGAATGAAGTTCAGTGAGGAAAGTGTAGAATTTTTCTACCATTCTGAATATCTGCACAAACCTAAGAAATGGCTGTGAGTGAGCAAATGTGATAGAAAAATATCTGGGATTGAGGATGAGAGCCAGCATCCCTCAGCAGTGTAGTTGTGGTTGAAGCAGGCCTATTCAGGATTGCAAATAGAAATTTAGAATATAGGGTTTGTAAGGTAATGCCCTCCTTTATAACTGTCATTAATCAGATCCTTTCTAGAGTACTCTCTAGAATATTTTAGGTTAATGGGGCTATGGGTAGATTTGGAGACTGACCTACAGATAAAAGAATTTGGGACTTGAACTTGCAGAGAATAACTTAGATATCATAATGATCTTTAAGTATGCAAAATCCCTGATTTGAAGATGGGTACCAGCTCCTCCTAATCTTCATTGAGGATGGAATAGAGTCCCAGCAGCATTTGGGTAGACACGAGGAAAAGTTGCCTGCCAACGAAAGTCATTAAATGTCAGAATGAGTTATTGAGGGAAGGTTCTGGATTTCTCATGAGATTTTCAAAGTAGGCTCTGTTTTCATCTCGATAGAATGGATCAGGTCCATTCCCATGGCCCTACCTGAAAGCTGAGTGGTGAAACCAGTGACCATTCAGAGCCCCTGTTCCAGCCCAAATATTGCCGAGCCCCTGCCTACAGACAGCTACCTGCTTTTACATCCCCTGAGGTGCTTCATGTCCCCAGAAACTGCGTCAGCTCCCTAGACCCATCTGTGGCCCTCTTTTCCAGGTCATGAGCTCTCTGGGGCTGTGCAGATGCACTGATCTAACTGGATTGTGCCCTTTGTTCTCTTCTCACTTGCAGTATGAGTTTAAAGCCAAAAACATCAAGAAGAAGAAGGTGAGCATTATGGTTTCAGTGGATGGAGTGAAAGTGATTCTGAAGAAGAAGAAAAAGGTAAGTGACTCTGAGCCACAAACTCTGGTGAAGAGGGAAGGAGGGGAGGTAGGCGTGGGATAGCTTTTCTCTCTAGGCTACCGTCTGGACAGACTCCTTCCCTTATCTGGTGAGGTGGTCTGCTTTGACCAGCAGCAGTGTTGAGAGGCTACAGCTGGAGCAAAGAGGGAGGCAGGGGCCAGAGGCCTAGTCAGCTGTTTGGCTTGCTTAGTCCTCGTATCCCGTGAGTGACAAGGGTCATCTCCTGTCATCCTGGCATTCAGACCCCTCCCCCCCACTTGATACCCTTGCCTTTGAGCCTTGATCTTGGGAAATGCTTTAAATTCAAGTGTGGGCAAGTAGCAGGGTTCAGTGGGGGAGGGGATAAGAGGCGGCTTCCTCAGAAGTTGTCCCATTCTGTTGCAGGAATAACTCTGAGTTCCAGCTGAGGTGGCATCCGGCCCCGTTGCGTGTCCTTGTGTCCTCTTGTTACAGTTATTGCTGCTTTAGCCCATCTGTTTAAATAGTCCCCCAGGACCCAGCCACTGCTGCTATTCAGCATGCAGGAAGGCTAGAGCGTGGCCAACGTGTTGCTTTTTACTGGGTCAGTGTGGCCTGCTGGAAGGAGCCCTCAGCTGAGAGGAGGAGACCTGGGTTGTAGTCCTGGCTCTTCTTTTTCCGACTGTGTGGTTCTAAGCAAGTGATTTTGCTTTTTGGAGCTTCAGTTATAAAATGAAGAGTTGGATTAGGTGATCACTTTACCCTTATCAGATCAATTATTCTGCACCAGCTCTGGCACCGTGCTTTTCGGTGCTTGCATGTGTTTGTATAGGTCACCTGTGCTTATTCAGGTTTTTGAGAACCTTCTGGGCTACAGAGAAAGCAGACCCTAGAGGCCAAATAGGTTTGTGTGTTTCTGCCTCCTGAACTTCTGAGGCAGGATGGGAACCTCAGAGGTTAAACACTTCCCAAAGCAGCCACCAAGCCACCTGTCCATGACTGTTGAATGGTGGTATGCCTCCGGGCTGTGGGGAGAAGCATGTTTACAGGGACGCCCTGCTCCCCAGAGAATGTTTTAAGGGCAGGGGCCACCTCTGTAAGCTCAGCACTCACTTGGACACCTGGTACGCGTAGTGTGTTTCCAACGATTTGGCTGTTGGCTAGCTGGGTAAATGAACGTGTTTTGTGTATCATGGTCATTAAATCAGGAAGAACTAAGTACTTAGCAGTTGGGTCAAATGAAGTCTCATTTGTTACTTTTGGCTGTCACATTCTTCTCCCTCTTTCTCCTCTGTCAACCATCCTGTTTAAAAAAAAAAAAAAACAAAAACACAAGGATGAGAGCCTTCCCAAGCGTAGAAAGGCCTCAGTGGAAATTGCTAACTTTATCAGTAGGACTTCTTTGGTACCTCTGATCTTCAGGTGCTCTATTCTAATGCAGGCAGGAGCCAAGTATATTGTGATCATCTCTTACTGAGATGTAAAAAAAAAAAAATCTTTTTGGTTATATTAATGTGTCTAAAATGCTGGGGTTTTTTTTGTTTTTTGTTTTTTTTTTTTGCGGTACATGGGCCTCTCACTGTTGCGGCCTCTCCCGTTGCGGAGCACAGGCTCCGGACGCGCAGGCTCAGCGGCCGTG
>NW_006786207.1:804431-807476 GCF_000442215.2 Lipotes vexillifer
CCGCTCCGCGGCATGTGGGATCTTCCCGGACCGGGGCACGAACCCGTGTCCCCTGCATCGGCAGGCGGACTCTCAACCACTGCGCCACCAGGGAAGCCCTAAAATGCTGTTATCTTGAACTGATGCTAACAGATAATGAATCTCAAATTCCCATATGAATCTTAGGTTGTATTTGTGGTGTGAACCCAGCTACTAAGACAATTGGCTTTGCTTTGTTGTTTCTCAATCAGTATATTTTCTTCAGCTCCCAGCTAGGCCCAAGTAATGATCTTTCCTGTGTATATGATAATGATTATTTATTATAGTATTGGAAACATACTTTTGCACCATTTGCTAGGGAGGGGCTTCTGAATAAGGAGGATTAGTCTTGAATTTCATCCAAAGGAGTTTTCTACAAAAGGACCCTAAAGGGCCTCTGTTTCTTGTGGTTTCTCATATACACCAGTAACTTTGTTGGGATAGCCTAAAGCATTGTTCTAGAAAGGCTCTGCTGTTCTCATTAAGAAATATTTACTGTGTCAGCCATGTTCAAGGAACTGGGTAGGATACATAGGGGTATTAGATATGGACCCTTTCCAGCAAAGTTAGCTATTTTGAATGACACTATATGCATACATAGGTCTATCATAGCTCCTATAGCATTGCATTATAGTTACTTGTCTCTTTACCCCGTAGGCTGCGAACCTTTAGGGCCAGGGACCATGTCTTCTTTCCAATTCTATTTCATCTGTTTGAGAGGGTAGAAGACCAGTGGGGGGCAAAAGCTGATGAACGTAAGTACACACTAAGATGATAATGAGAACAGCTAACAATAATAGCTAACACTGATATTGAGCCCCTGCCATTTACCAGGCCTTGTTTGATGCAGTGTATACTTATTAGATCCACACAACCATCCTGTGAGGTAGGTACCATTTTAAGGCTTGGTTTGCAGAAGAAGATTAAGCAACTTGCCCAAGACCTCAAGTCCCATCAGTGGTGAAGTTGAGGTTTGAACCAGGTCTGTCTTGTTCAGATCCCAAGTGGGTTCTTCCTACTACCATGTTGCTGTGTGTGTACTAATCTCTTCAGAATCCTTTAGAGAAAAACTGCTCTATAGGAAATGCCTAATTAATTAATCCAGTGTCTTTAACTTCTAGCCTTTATCCTGTCACTGGGATATCACATCACAAGGAAACTAGTTTCCTGCTCAAAGAGTACTGTTAGTTCCTATAGAAACACACAACTTAGATCTATTTGGGTAAGAAAAGGAGGCACTTAGAATTATAGAACCAGAATTTGGGAGAAAGAGCTTTAGAAATGCTGTAGTCTGATCCCCTAATTGATTAGATGTGGTAACAGAGGACAAGAGAGGCCCAGTAACGGTCCTGAGGTCACCCAGCTAGTTATGGAGCCAGGACTAAACTGAGTCCAGTCTTCTTTCTACCATGTTTTCTGCTAGTTTTAAAGCCGGCATATTAGGAATTTTGTGCATTGTGTGAGAACTTACTAAGTGCTACAGTTTTGAAATGTGTTTTCTATATCTATATAGGTTATACCTTAAGATGGGTTGTAGCTGTGTTTTCAGGCTAATCCTATTCTGTCTGGAGGCATAGAGAACTTGCCAAGCTGAGTTAATGTGGCCTTTGCAAGGTGATATAAAAAATTTCTTTTTCTTCTTATTTTTTGAGAAGTCACCATTGCTTTCAGGAGCATAAATAATGATAAAGTGGACAGACTTTGTGATGTGCCTACTGATAGTTTCCAATAGGGATAGGAAATAAATGGAAATACAAATTCTTCCTCTACTTTTGGGTTCCTAGGGAAGGCCTTCAAAAGTGCCATATCCATTTCTGGGTTCCAAAAGGAGGAAGGAGCTCTGTGATAATTATCCCTGACTCTGTTTTCTGTTCTTGGCCCCGTTCCAGGCAGACCTACCTCTGAACCAGTTCCCATATAATATTCCCTGGCAGGAGATTTTGGAATAACCAAATGGCTGTAATTTTCCATGGGGGACTGGATATTTGCACTCATTAGATAAAGAAAAGAGAAGAATCTAAACTCAAGGATGTGCTTACCTCATTCGGCGGTCTTATAAAAGCATACACCGACAGCCTGTTACCCTAAGTGAAAAGCTTGCTGGCAGTGGAGAGTGAAAACCTTTGGCTGCGTCGCTTAGAGTAGCAAAGACAACATGGGGTCTAGAGGTAGACAGGTTGGACTTTAATTACCCCTGGACTAGATGGCCTTGCAGGGGAGTAAGTTAACTTCCGGAGCCTCATTGTTTGTCTGTAAGGTTGAGACCAATTTTGATAGTGTCAAGGAAGCAATATATAAAGTTCTTAAATGGAAGAAAGGACTTTTTTTCCCCCTATCAACTGGGAAATTTCCTGTGAGAACAAAAAGTGAAGCAGCTAAATATGACTTTCCTGTATCTTTCCTTTTTTTTTTTTTTTTTTTTTTTTTTTTAACTTTCTCACTTTCTGTGTTATTCTAGGTCCTCCAGCAAGTAAATGCCAAGACAGGATTAAATGCCTGTGGGAGGAGGTGGGGAGGCAAGGCGGGGATAGCTGTCAGATTTCGGTGTGGGTCTGACTCCAAGTGAAGGAGAGAGGAAGGAAGGAAGCAGGTAGGTTGGGTGAAGGTCTCTGAGAGCACAGCACGGTCTGAGGAAGGTTTGGCAGGGCCGTCAGGGAGTTCTGAAGCCAGAGTCATCTGTCAGAGGATCCCTGTGTCTCCTAGGAATGGGCTTCCTCAGGATCCCCGCACACTGGTCATTGTCTGGGGGCAGGGCCCCTGCGCGCACGTGATGATGGATTTCAGAATGCAGCAGCCGGGGCCCTTGGTTAGTTAAACTTCCTGTAGTTGGAGGTCTGTGGGGCACCTTCTTGTGATAACATCTTCTTTTCTCCAGAAATTTTTTACTAGCCAATATATGAAGCAGAAACTTCTTTCAAGTGAAGCTACTCTCTACATCTCATGGCTTTTTAATTACCTTGGAGTAAGGAATTCATTTTTAAAAGAGAAGAAAAAGGGGAGGGAAGGGGAGACTGCTGGGGTAGGGAA
>NW_006786207.1:807683-808128 GCF_000442215.2 Lipotes vexillifer
TAGGGAAAGGCATGGAGAGAGACAGGTATTATAATAAACTAAGTCAGAGGCCTCTTAAAAGGCTCAACAGTGCCTTGAGTGTCCTTTGTAGGTACGGAGGGGACAAAGAGAGAAAGAAGTGATACCCCAATTCTGTATGTGTATGGCAAAATGCCAGGCAGCTGCCCCAAGGGCATCAGTCTGCTCCACTAGGTACTCTGCCAGACCCACTCATATTTTTACCCCCGTTTCTTTATATTTATGGAGCTAGTGAGGAGGTAGATCTTGTCTCCCTGGGCCTCACTCATTGGCCTCAATGCTGGTACTGTTTGTGCTCCCAGTGATACCAGTGAGGCCCTGCCTGAGCCTGGGCTTCAGGCGGAAGGAGCCTGAAGACCAGCCTCGATCAGTCCTGCTGGTCTCCCTGGGCTGTTTGCAGTGAGTACAGCTGTGAAGGGTACTCTTT
>NW_006786207.1:808903-813524 GCF_000442215.2 Lipotes vexillifer
TTTCCCTCAAAAGCACTCAAAGAGATGCTGACAGCTTTAAAGATGTATCCCCTCCTCCTTTCCGCTTCTCTTCCCCGCCTCCACCTCCTTTTCCACTCCCACTTGGACTTGAAATGTCTTCATTTCCTGGCATATGTTGGAAACCATAGCTCATTGAGGATAGTGGGTAGCAAAACTGAAAATTTCCTCACATAGCTACCAAGACTCCAAGGCTTATTTCCAAGCGCGAAAAAAAAAAAAAAAAGTGGTTTTCAGGTGTAACTTGGAGTTGTGTGAGTTTTCTGCAGACTATAATTACCATTCAATAATATGTCTCTGTTTTATGGTTGAAGCCAACTTTGATTTATAATCCCATAAAGGTAGATCAGTAGCTTTTCTTCCTGTTTTCTTTCTCTCGCTAACCTTTTTTTTTCTAAAATTTTTTCCTTAGAAGAATGTTTCCATGGAGAAAAGTGAGGAGGGGGTGATCTCTTTGTGCGTGTGTTTTTTTCTCTCCAACGTTTGAAAAATGGAGATGTGTAAAACAACGTCAGAGCAAAGAGAAGAATCAAATCGTTTTTAAGACACGCATTGCCTCCCTCTGAGTTACGGTATTCAGATAATACCATGTTGACTCTGAATTGTACCAGAGTACCTGTACGGGTCAAAAATCAGGAGAACTTGATTCTAGTCTTGACTGGGCTCTTAACTAGGGGGACACTTCGCTCAAGAAACTGCACTGCTCTGCGTCTTATTTGAAAGATGGTGGGATAGGAAGGATATTGAGTGTGTGGCAAGGAGGAGTGGAGAGGCTTTAGTTATCAAAGTGTTGGAGCGTCATTCAGGCATTGAGGAGATTGGGTTAAAATGCTCCATCCACATTTGCCTTAGGTTCTTGAATAACTGAAACATTGTTGAGTCCCGTCTACCCTCCAGACCCTTTGAGTTATTTTGATAATTTCCGTATCTCTGCATAGATTGAATGGACTCATGCAAGGATTACTGCAAGACCTTTAAAGGGAGATCTAATGGGATTTTATGGACTTTACTTAAATGGATTTTAATGGGATTTTCAGAAAAGGAAAATTAGTAAGTGAAAAGACGTTTATTATTTTTGGTCAGGATATTCTATACCGATGCTGATATCACTTTAAAAAGGAAAGTATTTTCTGCCTGCTGTGGACCCTTCTGAGGTTCCTCAATAAATTAACACAAGGTTCCCTGGGAGTCTGGTCTCTCCATCCTTCTCATGTCTTCCAGAGAAAGAAAAATATTTATTGTGTATTTTTTTGCCTCATTATTCTTTCTTTTTGATGAATGTATTAGTTGCATTCCTTGGACTTGCAAGGAGGAGCCGTGCCCAGATCAGCTTTAACAGAGGCTTATTTCAGGCTAGGCGGAAACATGGGCTGGCACACAATGCTTCCTCTTCCTCAGCGGTGCAGTCTGTCTGAGTGGAAAGTATGCAGCTGGTCACAAAAACCACCTACCATTCCTGGGGGTTCAGCCTAGGCTCCGTCTAGGACTTGGTCGTCTCCAGAGAGAGGATGTGAGTGGGTGGACCTGGGTCGTCTCATCGTGGTGCTCAAGGACTAGGCAGGTCTGGCCAGCCCCTCCGTGACACGTGACCTTCCTCATGTGCAGTCGGCTGCTGATCCTGAGCTCCGTCAGTCACGGCTGGCTTAGCAAGGATGGCTCATCAGATGCACGCAGCATGAGCTAAGTCACCCACACTCAGAAAGAACCCTCTCTGGGGCTGCTTTCCTCCGAGGGGGGCAGTGGGTGTGGGCAGCTTCTCAGAGTTTTATGGACTTTTCAGTGCACTGAGTTATTAACTCTTGTGTTAACTTTGAAAATTACATCAGAGCAGCAAGGACTCTTATGAGCAGACTTTCTTTTTTTATTGTTTGTTTGTTTGTTTTATGGTACGCGGACCTCTCACTGTTGTGGCCTCTCCCGTTGCGGAGCACAGACTCCGGACGCGCAGCCCCAGCGGCCATGGCTGACAGGCCCAGCCGCTCCGCGGCATGTGGGGTCTTCCCGGACCGGGGCACGAACCCGTGTCCCCTGCATTGGCAGGTGGACTCTCAACCACTGCGCCACCAGGGAAGCCCAAGCAGACTTTCTTGATAGTAAGAACATGAGAAAACTGAGGCTCGATTCCCTCAGAAGCAGAGCAGCCTCTGCTGTTAGTCATCCAGGTGTTTAGTTCACAGTGGCTGTTTATTGAGTAACACCAGGGGTGGGCCTTGGCCAGGGACAGTGCTTAATGGGATCACCACTGGTTGGCTGTCTTTAGTGTCAGGAGAGCCTTCCTGTGCCAGGCCTGAGACTTCAGAGGACTATGCTGTATGTGAAAGAGATCCTCCTGGTGGGGATTTCAATTTATACCTTTTCTCTGGTATAGAAGAATAGCTCTCAACCCTAGGGTCACATCCCAGTCACCTGAAATGTTTGTTAAAAGCTACAGATTACTGGGCCTCACGTGAGCTTAGACCCATCATACGAATGACTCCAAAGAGTTGGAGCCCTGGCATCTGGAGTTTTTAAAAAAACATACAAACCAGACTTTCACTTTTTGGATGGGTGTATTTTTCTCTATTCTTCCTGCTAAAGTACAACTGAAAACCCTGGACATTATCTGTAAAACAAACGTAAAGGTGGGGCAAGGCAGACTGTCTGGGGACGCATGGCATCACGCAGCCATGAGCTCCCTGAGGTTAGTTTTAATCTCATACATCCCAGACTCGGAGCCGAAGAAGCCTGCAGCCTGGATATGGCACAGAACCCCAACAAAGCCTGCTCTCTCTCTAGCCAAAGGAGGAGGGAAGGGACGGCATAGCAAGGCAGAAAACTTCCAGCCAGACAACACAGAAAAACGGGCTCCCCACCACCCAGGCCAGCAAAGACCGTGAGTGGGAAGCCTAGACTTCCCCTTTGCCAGGAGTAACAAGGGATTCCAGGCTCTCCAGCTAAGAGGAGTGCAGGGACTTTCACCCCTTCCAGCTGGTAATGAGCCCCCTACCCCCTTTCTCTTCCATGGGGAGCTGAGTGTGTTCTTCCCCAGGTGTCCTGAACAGCACTGCCCCTGTGACAAAGGCCAGTGAAGGTGGAGCAGAATCCTCTGTCCCTGCACCTACGGCTGGGACCTGAGGGCATGTGGTGGCTGCTTCTCCAACATGTTGGGGTGCTACTGGCCTCATCAAGCATCTGGGGTCGCCAGTACTGCCCCAGAATCCTCTCCCCCCACCTTCCTACATCCTCATTCCTGTCCTCATCCCCAGCTGCTTAGGGATCTGTCTCCTTTGTGTTCACAGAAAGTTAGGTTCAAAGCCAGATGAGTATCCTCTTATTGGCGGCTGTAAATGTACTAGTTAGCTTGCCAGGCTTGTGTGCAGCCTTTTCTCCCGCTCTTTAAGGGAGGGAGGCTGGGGTCCACATATCATTTGCAGTTGATGGCATCATTCAGTCTCTATGACCCCTTCTCCCTTTTGTTCTCCCTGCCTCTCCTGTTCCTCTGGAGTAATGTATGATCTTTTATTTTTCCTTGGTGATTTCTCCATGAAAGTATGATTTAGATTGCAGTCTCCTGAGACCCCTTGGCCCCTGCCTACCCTCTGCACCCGTGAGAGACACTCTCCTAAAGTGCTTGAAGGAAACTGATCAGACCAGATACTTGACATTTTCCACTTGTTCTTTTGGAGCAGTCGACTCCGGGCCTCTTAGAGGGAACAAGGCCAGAAGCAAATGCATGTGTTTGTATAAGCATTAGTAGCTCAATGTGTGCCCTGGTTCTGTAGCTGAGGACAAGCCTAACTTATTCATTTACAGCTTCTTTTATTGCAGAAAAAGGAGTGGACGTGGGATGAGAGCAAGATGCTGGTGATGCAGGACCCTATCTACAGGTAAGAGCCCAGTCCCCAGGGTACACCTGTCCTCTCTGGGAGCCATCTGTTGGGTTGGTGGGGCCAGACAAATTAAAATAAATTTCTCCTTTTTCCCTCCTGAGACCTGTTGTTTCTGTAGATGTAAGTACAAGGAGCAAATCTGCCCTATCTTTAAGAAAGAGAGGAAAATTCTTCTAATGCTCAGTAGCACTAAGGGAACTGTGAAGGATTTCTGCTTGATGTTTAATGCAAGTCTTTAAGTTGTCACTTGAGACCTTTTCATTTTGCGCTAGTTTTATTTTAACTGAAATTTCTTTTTTTTTCACTTTTTTTTTATTTAACTGAAATTTCATAATTGCATATATGTTGATAAAAATGAGAGAACTGAGTTTTCCCATTACGCTGTACTTATAAATTCCCCACAGTTATCTGTTCTTCCTTTCTGCCCCTTCAGAAACTGAGCATAGATAAGGGGGTTATGATCATTTGAGACAGCAGAAAGTCACATATAAAATCCATAGAAATTGCTTTTACAATGAGACTGGTATTCCTGTTCAGATTAGAGGACTGCCGTTCATGTGTACTCTCTGGGCAGAGGTATACCTGATAGCAATACATACACAAAGCCAGGGCCCTCCTGGGACCCACGCAGGGCCTTGATTCATCTGTGTCATTCTTCTGTCCTAAATCTCTGCTGACCAAGCCCTATCCCACCTCTTACTCCTTCCTGTTTTCTTCACTGGCCGGGGGGGGGG
>NW_006786207.1:813585-866841 GCF_000442215.2 Lipotes vexillifer
GGGGGGGGGGGGGGAAGGGGTATTAGCTATTCTTTTGGGATTTGGGGGTTGAGATTTAAGTTTTGATTGTCTCCTCTCAAATTACCTGCCTGGGTTGCCAAAGTGAATTAAGGTTGGCACTCACCTGAGAAGTTGGCATCATGGTGGCCCTGCTAAGTCAAAGAGTAGCTGCCTGTGAAATGGAATTTCCATTCATTCAAATATGTATACATATTTAGAACACTCATCCCAGGTACTGTGCTAGGTAATTTAGTAGATGGCGAAAATAAGTTATGGTCCCTTGTTCTCAGGAAGCTTTAGTCTAGTAGGGAAATGGAGTCCTGAACAAATCACTGTGGTACAAGACAGTGTGTCTGACAAAATGGATTTCTTTCTCTGTGTTTCTATTGTACTTGTGTTTGTTGAAATACTTGTTATAGTTACTGCTACTTTAAAATGAATCTGTCTTTTGCCACTGGGCTGTGAGGCTCTTGCCAGTGAAGAACTGTGTTCAACTCACTTTTGTATTTCTAGCACCAAGCCTGTGTCTGTTCTGTGTGAGGCATTTAGTAAATGTGTGACGGGTGGATGGATTAATGTATTGAATTAATATCTGAAAATTAACGTAAGTGGTATGGTGATTCACAGGAGTGAATAATCACTTTCTACTTGAGTGATCACGAAAGGCTTTAAGAAACAAGTTGTGTCGGAACTGGGCTTGAAGGATGTGAATGGACGAACCTCTATCATTTGCGCTTTGTAAAAGGAAGTGTTTCTTGGTTTTTTTGTTTTTGTTTTTTACAGTGGCATCATATCCATACAAAAGCGACCTCTGTGTGGGATGGTGGTCATGAACTTTAACCTTGCCTTTTTCTGGTTTGAAAGAAGGAACTTTCCCCAAAGTTTTATATCCCAACTAAGCTGTTGTTTTTATTTTTTATAACAGCTTTATTGAGGTATAATTGACATATGAAAATTGAGCATATTTAAAGTGAATAATTGGGTAAGTTTTGATATATGTGTACACTTCTAGAACCATCACCTCAGTCAAGATACTGAGCATATGTCTCCCCCAGAAGTTTCCTTGTACCCTGTTGTAATCTTTCCCTCTCTCCCTCCCTGCTGCATCTCCCTCCTGCCCCCGCAAGTCCCCAGGCAACTACTGATCTCCCTTCTGTTAGTAGAGATGAGTTTGTATTTTCTTGAGTTTTGTATAAACAGAGTCATACAGTGTACAGTATACGTATGTACAGTGTACCCCCACTGTTTTTTGGCCTGGCTTCTTTCATTTAGTATAATTATTTTAAGATGCGTTCCCTGCCATTGCATGTATCAGTAGCTTATCCCTTTTTATTACTAAGTTGTATCCCATTGTATGAGTATAACACAATTTGCTTAGCCATTGACATGTTGATGGACATTGTGGTGGTTTCCAGCTTTTGACTCTTACAGTGAAAACTTCTGTGACTGTTCATATTACAGTCTTTGTACAGACATATGCTTTTATTTTTCTTGGGTAAATACCCAGGAGTAGAATGAATGATTATTTGTTAGGTGTACGCCGAACTATTTTTTTTAAAGTGAATTTTAAGTGATTATCTTTTTGGTTGGTGAATCTCGGAGTGATTTTTAAAGTGCGTCTCTTTATTTTTTAAATTTTTATTTATTCATTTGGCCACGCCCTGTGGCATGTGGGACCTTAGTTCCCTGACCAGAGATCAAACCTGCTCCCCCTGCAGTGGAAGCGTGGAGTCTTAACCACTGGACCACCAGGAAAGTCCCTGTTGAACTTTCTATGAGACTGCCAAACTGTTTTCCACCGCTAGCGGTGGTTGCGAGTCCCGGTTCCTTCCCATCTTCGCCGACATCTAGTATCATCAGCCTTTTTATTTTTAGCCCTGCAAGTATGTGTGATGTAGTATATCCTTGTGGTTTTAATTTGCGTTTTCCTAGTGAGTAATGATGTTGAGCATCTGTCCATCCTATGTGCCATTTGTATATCTTTTGTGAAGCATCTTTTCAAATCTTTTAGCCCATTTTAAATTGGGGTGTTTTGTTTTCCTTTTATTGAATTTTGAGGGTTCCTGATAAATTTTGGATACATGTCCTTTATCAGATATATGATTTGCAAATATTTTATCCAAGTCTGGCTTGTCTTTATCTTAATAGTGTCCTTTGTAGAAGTTCATATTATCATTTTTTAAAGTGTATGGGTTGTGCTTTCGGTGTCATATTTTAAAAATCTTTGCTAACTCAAGGACACAAAGATTTTCTTCTGTATTCTCTTCTGGAAGCGTTATAGTTTTAGGCTTTACGTTTAGGTGTATGATCTATTTTGATCCAATTTTTTTTATATGGTGTGAGGGATATATCAAAGTTCTTTCTGGGGGGGTCTTGTTTTGTTTCAGTTTGGGGTTTTTTTGGCAAATGAATGTCCAGTTGTTCCAGCCTCATTTGTTGAAAAGGCTCTTCTTTCTCCACTGCAGTACCTTTGTTAAAAATCAGTTATCCACATCTGTGTGGTTTATTTCAGAACTCTTTATTCTGTTCCATTTATCTAATTGTCTATCTTGACACCAGTACCACAGTGTCTTGATTGCTGTAGCTTAATAACAATCATTGAAATCAGGTAGTCTCACTCTTCCAACTTTGTTCTTTTTCAAAGATTCCTTCCAGTTAGTATTAGTATGGTATATCTTTTTCCATTCATTTTTAAGAAGAAAAATGGGTTTTGGTGGGGAGTAGAAAACATCAAAGAAATCTTAGAGTGAATTTTTCTTTGGCCAGCCTCCACGCAGCAGACCTTCTGATTGTAGATTTCTTATGGATATCTTCCTAATCTATCAAAATTTAGCAGCCTGTGTTTATGAACAAAGGAATGCTGTTCCAGTTTCCTAGATACTTTTTCCCCCTCATGTATTAAATTGTGGGTGTTTTAGTCTCTGTATGTGTGTATTTGTATATCTATTTGCTATGGGTAGATGAAAGAGGACTTTTTTCTAAACTGTATGTGTCCCATTTTATCATCAATAAGAACATTTATTATCATGATAATAAACATTTACAAATGAGCTTTTTCCTGGGTACAATTATTTTTCTGCCCTTAAGGAACCACTCTAGTTGGATTCAGTAGCACTGCTGAAGAATACATAGTTGCTGTGCCTTTGATGAAACACAGGATTACCGCAGCGTTCACATTAGGAAAACTCCTTTATGGTAAAACATATTCTTCCTAGTCAAAAGAAGGGACTTTGCCACAGCAGTAAATGAAGTTTTTGTTTTTTATTAAGTCAAAATTTCAATTTGAGTCTTTCGCATCTCTCACCTAGAATAATAGAATCATGTTTTTTAAATTGTGATGAAATTATATATATATATATATATATATATATATATAACATAAAATTTGCCGTTTTATCCCCTTTTAAGTATACAAATGAGTGGCCTTAATTACAATGACAGTGTTGTGCAACCAGCAGCATTGTTTCCAAGATGTTTTCATCACTCTAAACTTTGTGCCCATTATGTACAAACTCCTTATTCCCCCTCCTTGAACCCCATGTAACTTTTAAAATCATGAACTTTAAGAGGTTAAAGTACTGTGGTGAACATCTAGTCCATTTTCCCCTCCATTACAGGATGCCTCTATTTCTCTTAAAGTATTTGCTATTATGGTCTTCTTTGTTAAGTGAAGGCAAGTGTCTTTGTTTATGTAATTTTCGTCCATTTATCCTAGCTCTCTTCTCTGGAGTTACACATACGTAGATCTTATTTTGCTGAAGTTTCTGAAGCCATTCTTTATTATATTTTTTCTAGACTTCCTAATTTCAAAACATCATATTTCTTCGTAAAATATGTTGGAATTTAATACAATATCTCATGCTGTCTTATCAGTGTAAATTATTAAGACACGGTTTTACCCTCATGATAGGGAATTTTGCATTTGTTTTTTAAGAATTAGATCATACTGTATTTTTATTTGTTAAACAAACTGTGTTAGGTCCTAGGCCGTGGTGGATTTATTGTCCAGAATCCTTAGGATATTCACAGTAATTGCTTTCAATCAACATTTTTAAATCATTCTTTATTTCTGTAGTTTGCTCTGTTTTATTTTTTAGCCTAAATACAGAACTTTACATATACCATTGTTAAATTAGATATATTTCATTTGAACCCATTATTCATAGTTTTTGGATCCTTATGAATCAGAGTGAATCAGGGAAGCAGGCAACTATGAGTGTTATGGCATAAGGAATTTGTTATAGGATTTAGACCTACACAGTTGTGATAGGAGCTGGGAAGTAAAAGTCCAAAAACGACCAAAGAGGAGTCATGAGCCAGCCCCGGTATGTGTTAGAAGTCAAGAGTGTCCAGGATGCTAGGTGCGCTTGTGTGCTAGAGTGGAATTGTGAAGGGGCACAGGTGCAAATGTCTGTGAAAGGCATTTGATGGCTTGAAGGTCCTTGATGGCTGATGCATTTGAGTTTGCAGTGAAGCTTCTGCTGGCAGTCCTGGGTTCCCTGTTGTTCAGCAGTGCAAATGTCTGTGAAAGGCATTTGATGGCTTGAAGGTCCTTGATGGCTGATGCATTTGAGTTTGCAGTGACGCTTCTGCTTGCAGTCCTGGGTTCCCTGTTGTTGAGCAGGGCTGACAGTTAGGAAGGACAGCCGGATATGGGGCACAGAAGAGTGAAGACAAATTGCACCTCACTAGCACCTCCATGTTCATCCTTTCCTGCCTCTAACGAGTGGTGGCCTTCAGAGCCTCATGGCTGCTTCATTCTGGCCTCCTAAATCCCCCACAAGTTTCTCTTGTGAGCAATCCTAAAGTTCAGTTCTACAGGGAAGCGAAGATATACAGTTCTAGCTTAGCTGAGTTCCCCCAGTATAAACCATCACAGCAGGTTCTAGTAACAGGCTAACTATCCCTGTTCGTTTTCTGTCAAGTGAAACTTTAATATTTTCATCCAAGTCACTGATCAGGCTGTTGAATAAAATGGGAAAGCTTGGAAAACGTAGACTTCACGGTTTTATTTTTCTTTATTTGCACTTCCTTAGTTAATATGCTTATTTTACCTTTTCTGGTGTAAAGGGCCTGCTTATTTTTTTTAAAAAAAGTTTCAAAATAGCACTGGAGTGGTTGTACTGTTACAGAAGTCACTGTGCTTTTGAATTTCAGTTTCCCTGCCTTGTTGTCTTCTACATTTTGGTCTTATTGGGCACGAATAGAATTAACATATTTGGGTTAAAAAAAAGGTCTCTGGGACATTTATGTTCTTCATGCTAGGGATCAGATTGTCAAACAAACAAAAATCCTTTTTTTGTGTGTGGGAGGGGGGGTGACCAGAGGAAGTAAATTAATCCACCTGAAGCCTTCAGGAGACAGACTGGAAGTAATTCTCCAGTTTCCAGTATAAACGATCAAATCAGGTAGAGCCCCCATAGGGTTTCCAGCCTTTCCCCAGAAATGGCGTTCATTAACGTCCAAGCAGTTGGTGAGATGATGAGAAATCAGAGAAAGTGCATTCTAGTTTTGGCCCTGCACATTGAGCTGTGCTTTGATTTTGAGCAGGACACAGATTATTCAAGGCTAACTGGGGAAGGGAGGAAAGAATGCATGGAGAGCGGATGTGCGGTGCTGGTCACCGGGCTAGGCACTGAGGAAAGCAGTAATTTATCAGTCTGGGTCCAGTGGGGGACAGAACTCACACAGTGATGGAAATAGGAGAAGGGTCATGAAGAATTACTAAGTCGTAACAAAACAGTAACTTCAAGATGTAAAGAGCGGTCTTAAAGTCCTCTGGGGCTGAAGGAGAGTATAAAAAGGAGGACCAGTCTGCGGAGGAAGACCCCTCTCCTGGGCTGGGGCTCAGATTTCATTGTGGAGGATGTGTTGCAGCATCTGGATGGCAGAGAAGCTCACTGGGTTGCCTAGGCCAGAGTGGTCCCCAGATGCTTGGAAAACAGGAAGCAACCCTCAGGGGCTGGGTGCAGGAGAAGTGCAGCTGGTCGGTGGGCGCACAGAGGGAGTAGGGGTGTCACTGTGGATGGGAGGCTAGGGATGCTCAGGATCTTTGCGGGGAGGGCTGTTGGTAGGTGGGACTCACCCAGCCACACTGGGAATGGGAGGTCGCTGAAGATCTATATTCTGGGCCACGTGGCTGGGACAGACCACCACCAGATGTCCTGCAGATGGGCTCTACAGCAGCTGCAACCAGCAAGAGAAGCCCTTTCCTCCTGCAGTGTCCTTCCATTATACAGAGAAATTCGAATAGCCCGCTTACTGTAAAGGGGGGAGTACATAAAAGAATTCTGCCCATTATCACAGAGCATGTATTGAAAGGGCAAGAAATTGATAACTGGTACAAGTGATGAGCAAGACATAGTTCTTACCCTTAAATCTATAGTCAGATGAGATTTGACGTATGTTTTCCTCAATCCTAACAACAACTCCAAGTGGTAGAATCTGTCATTCCCATTCTTAGGATGAAGAAATTAAACTTCAGAGACATTAGATAACTTTTCCATGACTGCATAACTAGTAAATGTTTGGAGAACTGCCTGCCTCCTGAGCTTTCGTCTCTTCTGTTTTACTACTCCATTCAGTGTCGTCCGCCTCTCAAGACAAACCCACTCATTTATTTGCCTTCATATTATTGTTTTGATCATTTCAAACTGATATATCACAATTCAGGACGTTTTGAAAGACCAAAAAAACTAGATTTTAAGGTAAATGAAATGTTTTCTCTCTTGGGGATTGATAAACCTACTGTGTGATACTTGGTGATTTCTTTGGTAGTCAAGCACCCCATGTAGTATGTTTAACTTAGTTCACAGTCAAGAGTTTAAGTGATCAAGCCAGACAAAATTAAGGAAACATGAGTATCCTCAGATTTAGGAAGAGTATCAACTTACAAACAAGGTAAAGAAAAAGAAATTCTTTTTTTTTTTTTTAAGAAATTGATTCTTAAACTCTAGACTCATAGTAATGAAACTACAGGGTGTGGAAGACAACGATTTTAAAAACAATCTGGAGGGGAAAAGTATACTGTCTACAAAGGAACACAGGCTGATAGCAAAAATGGAAGACAAAACAGTGAATTATCTTTAAGAATACGGTGAGTCAAGTTAAGTGCTGAAGCTTAGAAAGCACTCCTTTAATACTTTCTGATTATGACAGTAAGGTAGGAAAAATTCTAGGCAGCATTTCTGAAGACATTTTAAATGGAATTAGTTACAATCCTAACTTAGGATATATAGATAGAATTACATAATTAGAAGATAGACTATATAGTAAGTGGTTACTGTATTGTCAAAAAAGCTCTCTCAGAATTCTTTAAGATGACTCTCCAAAATCCATGTTGTCCCTCCAAAATCAGATAGAGACCTCCCAGATACAGACAGTTCTATTTTATGAGCTCCCTTCTTTCAAACCTCCACACACCCAAGCCCCCAACTCAAACCCTGGCATGTGTTCCCTTCACACCATTGTCACTGGATTATGGAGGGGTGGGGGGCCGAGGTATGAAGGATCAGGGAAGGATGAGCAGACTTGGAGCTGGAGCCAGTTCTTTGCTTTGGTTACATGCTTGTCTCATTTGTTCTTTCTGTGATTTACAAGGGACAGGGTGACTGTCTCCATCTTCCCATATTATTTTTCTAAGGATGACTCTCTGCTCCTCCTTCAGCCTCCCATTGTGTGAGTCTCTCGAAGGGCCTCTACTAAGCTGGGAAAACTGATAACCAGGAATCTGGAAGCAGCCCAGCCTATCGATCTCTATCTAACTTCTTTTCATATCCTTTCTGGGCCAGCCCATCTGAAGGCTATGAGTGTCCGTCACTCTCGTCGTGACGGATGTTTCAGGTAGAGTTGATGTTTTTATTCCCTCTAGCTCCAGAACCTTTCACAGACAGTGTCTTTTTATAGATATGCATGAGTAGGAATTACCCAATTTTATGCATGGAGAAGCTTATGAACTAAGAAGGGGAAGGAAAATCATTCATGCTCTCTGGCTTCACTTAGTTCCCCAGGGCTGCTCTGCAATCCATTATTTGTCCCTGGTAGGAATTCCACTTGCTAAAGTGCCAAGACCTTTTCCACCTGTCAGCTCTGTTGGTACATCTTCACTCTCCTTAGGTGACCCCCATCTTCTGGGAGGTTCCTCAGGTTTCCTCCTCTTCTTCAAACATCTTTGTGTCATTGCCCTCTGTCGCTCTGTCCCCTGCCTCTCTGCGTTTTAGACCCGTCTTTGTTTCTTCAGCACCATGAGCATTTCTATGCTTCCCCCCAACCACTCCACCTCTCACTTTCCCTGGGCTCGCCCTCTCTCCCGAGCAATGTGTTCCGGTCTCTCCTGTCCTGAAGTAACCTCCCTCAGTCCTGATGACCCCATTCAAGGGCACATCTTTTGTCAACTCTCGGCTTCCTCCCAAAGCACTGAGCGTGTCCTCACCAGTGCCCACCATCCTGCAGTTCCTTGTAGTCTGACACTGATTTCCATCACTTGGTAGAAATTGCTCCCTCCAAGTTTATTGTCTGTGCTCTCCCCATCTCCAGATACAGCAGCGTTTCCTAGGTTCTTCTGCAGTGCCGCCTCTCCTTCTCCTCTTGTGTCTCCTCTTGTTTCATTTTTCTCTGCCTCCTTCTCTTTGGTTTGCTTTCAAACCTACATAGTTATATGCATTTTTTATCTTTCACCATTCTTTATCTTTCCTTAAAAGCAAGTTCTGCACTTTAATCTTTATAGGCTGATAAAGTCCCTTGTGCTTGGGAAGGCTCAGTAAACACCTAGGATAGACTGTGAGTCTCCAGCAAGGGATTGCAGACCCATAATTCATTCTCTGGCTCTGTGTCCCATGCTCATGTTAGCAGGCGCATCCAAGACTTTCTTTTCCTCTCTCTTTCCTCCTTGTCTTTGATCTCTTCGACTTCAAGGTCACCGTATGCACTGTGTAGAAAGCATCAGGAATGCAGAGACAGGTAAGGCACAGCTCACCTCCTGAGGGCTCACCTCCTCAGGGTCCTCACAGTGAGCCCTCCTTTCTGTGACAGTTTTCAGGTAAGGCTCAGGGGAATATGCCTGAGGTGTGAGCTTTAAAATGACCAAATAATACATGTTTGTTATTAAAAATAAAGTGACAGTTTTATAAAGGAAAAAGTCAAATGCCCTTCCTTCAACATCTGTTCCTTCTAGTACCACTCTGTACGCAAATATAGACACTCAGATGTTTTCTCAAAATCTGATATTCTGTGTATAGTTCTACCATGAGCCTGTTTTTCTCTCAGTAATGTATCAAGGACTTGCTTCCACATCCATACTTACAGTCTTCCCACGAGGGCTTTGACTCAGAGTTCCAAAGTGAAAGTGATGTTTTAGGGCAACCAGTGTGGCATGGAATGCAATGCACCCTAGATGTGAAGAGACTCATGTCAGGGAGGTGAACAAGGGAAAGATTGCCCAGT
The DNA here is from genome assembly GCF_000442215.2 of Lipotes vexillifer. Taxonomy (NCBI): domain Eukaryota; kingdom Metazoa; phylum Chordata; class Mammalia; order Artiodactyla; family Lipotidae; genus Lipotes; species Lipotes vexillifer. The sequence goes on from NW_006786207.1 coordinate 823,027, forward strand.
AATCTGAGGATAATGGGAAGAGTGTCCATATAAAGGGATGTCATATAAAGACAGCATAGAAAGGGGTCAGTCTGTGAGCTCTTGTAACCTTGGGTCATTCAGACTAGTGACAGTCTGAATACAGAGAGTAAATAAGGGAGAATCCTCTTTCTTGAGGAGTCGGGGGAGAAAACAAATCCCAGTGACTTCAATTTGAATCTTTGGTCGTTTTACATCTGCTCTCTGCCTCTGGTGGATCCTCCTTGATTATTAAATTCAATCATGACAAAAGGGTGGAAATGTTTGTCATGGTAACACTTAAGCCTAAGCTCCACGAAAGCAGAGACCACACCTGTTTTGTCCACTACTGTATCCCTACTGCCTGGAAGGATCCTTACTACATAGTAGGTGCTCAGTAAATACTGCATGGCAAAGATAGGGCAGGCTTGATTCACTTGTTTGCTGCACTAAAACGTTCATTTCAAAAAGGCTGTTAAGCCTACTTATCATCTTGGCGGCCTTATTCTCTGCCCTTCTTGACGGCCAAAAGCACAGCCCAAAGGAGGCGTGAAGCCAGCCAGAGAATGAATACGTGTGCACAGCAGAAAAACTGAAGACGGCCACCGGCATGATCAAAGTTAAACCTCTGGATCAGTCTCTCTATGCCAGACCTTAGAGGGCATCTTTTACACTAATAATGATGGAAAATTCAATTAGGCCAAGTTTAGAAAACTTCACATAATTAAACACTGTCTAGCAGGGAGGGAATTTCCCTGTGGAGGAAGAACCAGGGGAACAAGGAAACCAGGCCTGGTCCCAGTTCTATTGCTAAATGACTGCCTAGTTTCAAATTCTATTACTCTGTGCTTCCTGTTCTCCTTGAATACATAAAGAGAATCAATTTAGAGTTTGTGCAAAGCATTGAAGAGTCTCAGATGGGAAAGTATGTGCAGAGTATCAGTAAAACCAGCACTTCTCCCCTTGACTTCTCTTCTTGCTACCAAGTGGGCACTTGCCTGGGTGTCCATTGGATGGTCTTGACCTTTCATGGGACACAGACACCTTTGAGAATGTGGTGAGAACTGGATTCTCTGCCTAGAAAAATTAATTCTTGTATACACTTGCAAAATTTTGATTTTTCTGTCAATTCATGGACCCCATAGTCCTGAGGTTTATTGATTCCAAGGTAAGACCCCTGGTGCCAATAAGCATTATAAGCCTCTTTGAAGATTTTGTATCTCAAGCTAGGAGAGTTTATAATTGGTAGTCCTACTGTGGGAGGAAAAGTAAACAAACCAGTTTAACTTTCTTAGTGATTTAATGCTTGAATGATTGATAGATTTTACTTTAGTTTCCCAGGAGGTATTTGCATGTTGTTAGAGGAGTCGTCTTATTCAAAACAAACTAATCTTGTGTTGGTGGGTTTCAGATCATGTAAGGGGAAAGGATTTGTGTAAGAGGAGACCTTATGATGCCCTAAGTGGCCTGGCTTTATATGGATATGGGGAAGTTGGCATAGGGTCTGTGATTCACACTAGTGTGTAAGGATTATTATGTGACCAACCTTAACACCAAAAGCAAGAAAAGAAAGATTGCTCTTGATTCAGAGCTGTAGCCCCTGTCTACTAGTCCTTAATATTAATAGTCTCTAGGATTGTAGTTGTAGGACAGTATCATAGCTCATCCCACAGTGGCAGCTGGGCATTCTGCACTACACACCAGGCTAGATGCTGTGTGGCAGTGCCCTGTCCGCCAGCCTGGCTGGTAAGCCCTCTGTGGGCCTCTTCTTGTGTCTTGGCACAGTTTGGAGGAAGGGTGGTGGTGTCCCACCTCTAAGAGTAGAGCCATTGTGAGCCTGGTCTTCCTTTACTGGCAGCACAGACCTCAAACTGTGGAGGTGAGGCTGACTGGGAGGTCCAGAGGATAATGCCTAGAATTCAGGAAATATGCAATGAGAAAAACTAAACTGTCTGCAAGTCCCCACATCCTTTATCAGGAGACTCTGAGAAGCACTTATTAAGGAGTTACAGCCTTTCCTAGTTGCTGGTGGCAGTCATGATCAAATCATGATTAATTGAGTTCTTTGTGTTTGGTTTAACATTTCTGCCTGTCAAATTCTTATTCATCTTTCAAGGTTTATTTTAAATACACGTCCACCAGGAATTCTTTCCTGATTTCATACTCATTCCCAATAGTGGAGATCTAATTTCTGTTTCTCCTTTGGACCCAAAGGCTATATAGCTCATCCTTGTACTGTAGTTATGTGTTTACCTGTCTTGTATTTTTTAGTAGGAGCTACATCTTATTCATCTTTACGTCTCCTTGACAACTGCCTTGTACATAATTGTGCTCAAATCATATTTGTTAAATCAAATTGATTTCTTAAATCTTTATGAAATCCCCAGGAAGTGGGTACACTCATTCTCTAGACCTTTATCCAGGATTGGATGGATGGATGGATGGATGGATGGATGGATGGACAGACGAACCAACCAACCTGCAAACATTTGTTGAGCCCTGAATGTGACTCATATGTAAAGATATTTGGGGAAGGTGACAAAAAATATTAACATTAGAACTTCAGAACATGTGTTCTAATAGGAGGTAATGAACAGCACACAAATGACTATTGAAAAGGCAGCACTGCAGTTGAGAACACTGAGAAATGAGCAGTCAAGTGGCCTTGTTCAGCTGTGCTCCGGGAGAGAACCCAGCATCTCTTCATGCTGTGGGATTAACCACAAAGCAAGGCTGCCTTTGAAAATATACCTGCTCCCTCCTCAAGTTGGCCAAGGATGCCAGCCCCCATTCTCTCACTGCTGTGCATTAGCTCTTGGCTTGAGGGGTTGATGGTCTTTTTTTTTATTATCTTGGTCTTCGACTTTATCTCTTGTCCAGTTTGTCTTGTAACTATCAGAGGGTCGATGGGAGAAATGAAACCATAATAAACAGTAAATGTGTTCATCTTGTTTTTAATAATGGCCCCACTAAAAGGTTTTTTGGAGGGGAAGAGCCTCAGAAGGGCAAACCCTGATGGTCGTGATCTGCACATGGGCTCGTTTTCCCTCATCGTCTCCTAATGGCACATAATCAGTTGTTGAAGATGGCATTTGACGGCTGGAGGTGGTGAGGTATTGCTGGTGCATTTCCTTCCAAAGTTGGAGTGGCCATGCCAGCAGCAGGCCAGTGGTCAGATCTACCTATCCCTACTCCCAAAACACTAATAACAAAAGAAAAAATATGTATATGTGTGTGTGTGTGTGTGTGTGTGTGTGTGTGTGTGTACGCACACGTGTATATATACACACATGCACATAATACACATGCACACACATCTATTTTTATGTGTGTGTATATGTGTGTTAAAAAGTATTTCCTTTCTCAAAAGAGCTAAACCCCAATCCCTCCCAACTGCCTTTGTTCACTGATGGGAAGGACAAAGCCCTAAGGAAACAATTAAGCCTGTCAGATGCCTTAGCTGATGAAGATGCATTTGACAAGCTAAAGGTAAGATTGAAACTGCAAGTGCTCATAAACCGGGTCCCCAGAGAGCTTTTAGTGTCCCTGGCCAGGCCTCCCTCCTCACCTCCCCACCCCATGTATTTACATGAGCCTCGTCCTTCAGGCCATCAGTCAGGATGAATTCATACATATCTCCTAAGAAGACAGCAGCAAAATATTTCTGATTACACATGCTTTCCTTATGATCCATGTCTTTTTCTGGGAGTCATCCTCACCCTGAGGAAAGGGAAGTAAGTAATGGACGATAAAATGCAGGTCTGTTGCAGGTAAAACAGCCTCTGCTTTTAATCAGAGATCAGTTACACTGATCTCTTGCCTCAGCCAGTCTCGTACCTCCTACTTGCACATCAGGCTCAACTCTCTGCCAGGGAAAGGCTTAGTTTCTTCAGAAAGGCCACCGCAGTGCTCTCTAGGAAGGGGGGAGGGAGCCAGGCCAGGGGTCGACGGCCCCCTGTGCAACAGGTTCACAGTCGGTGCCCTCTCGACCCAGAGGAAGCACTGCTGCCTCTTTTCCGAGGTGAGCTTCTCCAGGTGGACCCGGTCTTCTGCTGTCTCTGTTTCTTGAGCCGTCATTTTCTCTGTATTGCCCCTCAACCTGGAGGCTATTTCTGTTTTGTTCCTTTTTTAGCCTATAAATAGGCTCAGGTTTCACCATCCTATAAAGAAATTATCCTCCCGCAGCCTACCATGGTATCTTGCTCTTTCAGTGCTAGGCTTTTGGAATGATTGCACTTGCTGTATATATTTCCAAACCCCCCCACTCATTTTTCAGCTCATTATAATTGGGCTTCCTGTGCTCCCTATGGAGGCTGCCCTCACTGAGTTCACCAGGGATGCCTTAGTTACTAAGTCTCTGGCTCACTGTCTGGCCTCATCCCATTCATTCTCTCTGAAGCACTTAGTGCTATGGACCACGGAGTCTCTCTCCTCCCTCAGCTTCCATGGTGGTTTTCTCTTGTTCCTCTGCTCTCCTGGTCTTTTCCTGCTCTTTTTTTTTTTTGCTGACTCTCCCTGTTCTGTGCTCCGTTTAAATGGATACTGTTAATGGGATTCTCTCAGTGACCCCTTCTCTTCTCGTTCTACTTCTTCTCAGGGTATCTCATATCTCCCATGGCTTCAGCCACCCTCTCTCAGTCCTGATGACTCATAAGTCTTGCCTCTCTCCTCAATCCCTTGTTTCCAGTTGTCTCACAGGCAAGTCCACCTGAGTGCTTTGGTGGCTCCTGAGACTTGACATGTTTAGAACCACATTCCTCTTCTTCCTTCCCTGTCCCCTCAACTTTTTCCTGTTTCTGTGCCCCTTGACCTAGTTAATGTTTAGTCAACTCACCAAGTCACCCAAGTTACACAACTCGGAGTCTTCCCCTTCCTTATTCTCACATCCAGAGAAAAGACTCTTGAATCTATGTGCTACCTGTGATCACTGCCGGTGCCTTAATTAGGCCTTCAGCTTTTCTTGCCTGCACTCAGGTTGACCAGTCTGGCTGTACAGTCTGTGCACTGCATAACTCCAGGGTGTGTCAGTCACCCTGCCCTGTGCTTGGCACCTAGTTTACCCAAATGCTGATTCTCCTGACAGCTCCTGTGTCTGCAGATGGCAAAACTATAACTTGAGGATTACAAGGGCAGGGATTTGAGTCCAGCTCTTCTGCCTGGCAAGCCCTGGGTCCAGATTCTTCCTCTTCCCGCAGACATTCCATATTGCAGTAACCTCTTTATTGGCCTCCCTTCTCCTGCTCCTGTCCTCCTCCAAGATACCCTTCACACCACCATTATTACCAACTACATCATTCCCCTGCTCAGACCCCCATCAGTACCCTGAGCCCCCAAGGGGAAATCCGCTCTCCAGCAGGCCCTGACCTCCCTCTGTTCCCATCTCCTGCCAGGCCCTCAGCATGTCCCATGTCCCTGTGCCCAAGCAAACTGCTGTTTTGTCACTCCTTGCCTTTCTATGTGCAGTTTCCCTTGCAAGGAATGTTCTTCCCTCTCCTGTCTCTGTGATGCAGAGCTTTCTTTGTTCCTTCCTCGAGATCTGCTCTCTGCAGTGCTAGGTGCCCAGGGAGGCTGGCCTGTGAGTACTGCATCAGCAGCCTTCTTTACTGTCATGAGAGTTCCTGCCAGGTGGCACACAGTTCTTTCTCTCTCCGGCTTCTGATGACCTCTCACTGCCCTGCCCCCTCAAGCCTTGGGGTGCTGAGAGCTCCCATAGGTACTGTAGTATCCTCTGGGGTTTCCCTGCACTCTGCCCTCATCTTTGTAAACAGTCCCTTATTAAACTCTCCTCAGATGACTCAAATTATCTGTTTCTTGCCAGGACCCAGACTCATCAGTTCCCCACGCCACAATCCCTGCCACCTCCCACATATTCTTCAAGACGTCGCTCAGGAAGCAGCTCCCCTCCCTGTGCCTTTCCTGGCTCACAGGCCATTGGCTGCATGCTCCTCCGGGACCGTGTCCATAGTGCTCTGTTCCACTGTCCCGCTCTTGTCTCACTCCATCAGCACACTCTCAGCTCTTCAAGGACAGGCTCTGAAACTGCTCAGCTCTGTGTCCTAAGAGAATCTGATGTGGGGTGGGGGAGGGTGTGGATACGGAGCAAGACGTGGATTTCTTAGAATAAAGGTTATGCCTAGCCACCCCACAGGCACTGTAATCCCTCAGCAACTGCTCCTGGGTGGTGGGGAGACAGACAGTAAGAGAACTTCTGGCATACAGCAAACAAACAAACAAAAGCCTGGCTGCCTCAGGCCTCCCAGCTCACCCCTTTCCCAAACCTATAAAATAAAACCAGAAGACTGTTAAAGGGCAATTGGAAACCTTCTGAGACTGAACCAGGAAGAAATAGAAAATATAAACAGACCAATCGCAAGCACTGAAATTGAGACTGTGATTAAAAATCTTCCAACAAACAAAAGCCCAGCACCAGATGGCTTCACAGGCGAATTCTGTGAAACATTTAGAGAAGAGCTAACACCTGTCCTTCTCAGACTCTTCCAAAATATAGCAGAGGGAGAAGCACTCCCAAACTCATTCTACGAGGCCACCATCACCCTGATACCAAAACTAGACAAGGATGTCACAAAGAAAGAAAACTACAGGCCAATATCACTGATGAACATAGATGCAAAAATCCTCAACAAAATACTAGCAAAGAGAATCCAACAGCACATTAAAAGGATCATACACTATGATCAAGTGCAGTTTATCCCAGGAATGCAAGGATTCTTCAATATATGCAAATCAATGTGATACGCCACATTAACAAATTGAAGGATTGAAACCACATGATCATCTCAATAGATGCAGAAAAAGCTTTTGACAAAATTCAAGACCCATTTATGATAACAACCCTGCAGAAAGTAGGCATAGAGGGAACTTACCTCAGCATAATAAAGGCCATATATGACAGACCCACAGCCAACATCGTTCTCAGTGGTGAAAAACTGAAACCATTTCCTCTAAAATCAGGAACAAGACAAGGTTGTCCACTCTCACCATTATTATTCAACACAGTTCTGGAAGTTTTAGCCACAGCAGTCAGAGAAGAAAAAGAAAAGGAATCCAAATCGGGAAAGAAGAAGTAAAGCTGTCACTGTTTGCAGATGACGTGATACTATACATAGAGCATCCTTAAGATGCTACCAGAAAACTACTAGAACTAATCAATGAATTTGGTAAAGTAGCAGGATACAAAATTAATGCACAGAAATCTCTTGCGTTGCTATACACTAACAGTGAAAGATCAGAAAGAGAAATTAAGGAAACACTCCCATTTATCACTGCAACAAAAAGAATAAAATAACTAGGAATAAACCTACCTAAGAAGACAGAAGACCTGTATGCAGAAAACTATAAGACACTGATGAAAGAAATTAAAGATGATGCAAACAGGTGGAAAGATATACCATGTTCTTGGATTGGAAGAATCAACATTGTGAAAATGATGACACTACCCAAAGCAATCTACACATTCAGTGCACTCCTTATCAAATTACCAATGGCATTTTTCACAGAACTAGAACAAAAAATTTCACAATTTGCATGGAAACACAAAAGACCCCGAGTAGCCAAAGCAATCTTGAGAAAGAAAAACAGAGCTGGAGGAATCAGGCTCCCGGACTACAGGCTATACTACAAAGCTACAATAATCAAGACAGTACAGTACTGGCACAAAAACAGAAATATAGATCAATGGAAGAGGATAGAAAGCCCAGAAATAAACCCACACACATATGGTCACCTTATTTTTGATAAAGGAGGAAAGAATATACAGTGGAGAAAAGACAGCCTCTTCAATAAGTGGTGCTGGGAAAATGTACAGCTACATGTAGAAGAATGAAATTAGAACACTCCCTAACACCATACACAAAAATAAACTCAAAATGGATTAAAGACCTAAATGTAAGGCCAGACACTGTCAAACTCTTAGAGGAAAACATAGGCAGAACGCTCTGACGTAAATCACACAAGATCCTCTTTGACCCACCTCCTAGAGAAATGGAAATAAAAACAAAAATAAACAAATGGGACCTAATGAAACTTCAAAGCTTTTGCACAGCAAAGGAAACCATAAACAAGACAAAAAGACAGTCCCCAGAATGGGAGAAAATATTTGCAAATGAAGCAATTGACAAAGGATTAATCTCCAAAATTTACAAGCAGCTCATGCAGCTCAGTATCAAAAAAGCAACCAAATCCAAAAATGGGCAGAAGACCTAAACAGACATTTCTCCAAAGAAGATATACAGATTGCCAACAAACACATGAAAGAATGCTCAACATCACTAATCATTAGAGAAATGCAAATCAAAACTACAATGAGGTATCACCTCACACCAGTCAGAATGGCCTTCATCAAAAAATCTACAAACAATAAGTGCTGGAGAGGGTGTGGAGAAAAGCGAACCCTCTTGCATTGTTGGTGGGAATGTAAATTCATATAGCCACAATGGAGGTTCCTTAAAAAACTGAAAATAAAGCTACCATATGACCCAGCAATCCCACTACTGGGTATATACCCTGAGTAAATCATAATTCAAAAAGAGTCATGTACCACAATGTTCATTGCAGCTCTATTTACAATAGCCAATAGCCAGGACATGGAAGCAACCTAAGTGTCAATCAACAGATGAATGGATAAAGAAAATGTGGCATGTATATACAATGGAATATTACTCAGCCGTGAAAAGAAAGGAAATTGAGTTATTTGTAGTGAGGTGGATGGACCTAGAGTGTGTCATACAGAGTGAAGTCAGAAGGGGAAAAACAAATACCGTATGCTAACACCTATAATATGGAATCTAAAAAATACAAAAAAAAATGGTTCTGAAGAACCTAGGGGCAGGACACAAATAAGGACCCAGACGTGGAGAATGGACTTGAGGACATGGGGAGGGGGAAGGGTAAGCTGGGATGAACTGAGAGAGTGGCATGGACTTACATATACTACCAAGTGTAAAATAGCTAGCTAGTGGGAAGCAGCTGCATAGCACAGGGAGATCAGCTCGGTGCCTTGTGACCACCTAGAGGGGTGGGATAGGGAGGGTGGTCTGTTTTATAACATAGTGAATACGTTTACATATATCCCCATATCTCCTCCCTCTTGTGTCTCCCTCCCACTCTCCCTATCCCAACCCCTCTCGGTGGTCACAGAGCACCGAGCTGATCTCCCTTTAACACACCATTGTAAAGCACTTATAGTCCAATAAAGATGTTAAAAAAAAAAGTGATTGGAAATTGAAATGAGATCAAATATGAATCAATTCATTTTTTCTTTTTTTTCTAAGATACGTTAGTGGCCTAGAAGTAAAGGTACATGGTCCTTTATAGTTTATAAGAAAGGAAAAAACTAGATTGTGATAGAGAGGGAGTTGTCCTAGGATAAATCAATATGGTTCAGCCGTTGTCCTGGGGGCATATGTGAGAATTAGCGTTGTTGACACCTGGAGTAAACGCCTGCCCTGAGCTCCCTGGCTTGTTCTCTTAACCTCAGGTCCTGGGAGGAAGTGCCTTCAGGTGAGCTGTATTCAGACCTCCTCTGATGTAGCATCAGGCAAGCAGGTCAGAGCAATCAGAGAAAGAAAACTACTAGGAAAGAAGAGTACGTGGCCATGCCAGCCAGGCCCAGTCAGACATGCTCCAGGCCCCGGGGAGGGAGGGGCTGGATGCCCTCTCTTCATTCCCTGTCATGGCACACAAGGCTCCTCATGTGTTGAGCAAGTGGCCTGAGGGTCACTTAGTCTTTGGAAAGGCTAAGATGTTCTTATGACATTTATCATATTCCTGAGTTGGTTTGTTTGAAGAAACTCGGATGGAAGGTGGGCCGTCGGGGAGAGCAAAGCAATCAAGCACCACTCACTCAAGTGTCCAGTGAAAATCTTACCCACATGAGAATGAATTTGTTTTGGCCGTAGAGAGTCTATAAAGGCATCCAGGGCTTGGAAAAATACCTGGAATAAGGAAATTCAGGGCTCCTAGGTGGCATAAATGTACCATAGCACTGACTTCTAGCTAGATATAGAGATAACAATAGTAATAATAACAATCTAATATTTGAATGATTTTTGACAGTTATTAATCAGCTAAGCAGATAATGCAGATGTGAAGGACTTGGTTAAGATGGCCAGGGTTCAAATTCTGTCTCAGAGACTGCAGTGGGCCAAATTGTGTCCCTCAAAAAGATATGCTGAAGTCCTAACCCCTGATACCTATGAATGTGACTTTATTTGGCAAAAGGACTTTGCTGATGTAATTGAGTTACGGTGAGGTCATAATTGATTAGAGTGAGCCCTAGGTCTTAATGATTGGTGTTCTTATAAGAAGAGGGAAATTTGGAGACAGAAACATAGAGGGGAGACACAAGGAAGAAGGCCGTGGGAAGATGGAGACAGCAGATTGGAGTGATGCAACTAAAAGCCAAAGCATGCCAAGGATTGCCGGCAACCACCAGGCGCCAGGAGAGACACGTGGACTGGATTCTGCCTCAGAGCCTCTCAAAGGAACTAACCTTGCCAATATCTTGATTTCTGGCTTCTGGAACTCTGAGAGGTTAAATTTCTGTTGTTTTAAATTATCACTGTGATAATTTGTTACAGCAGCCCTGGGAAACTAATACAGATGCCTACTAGCTGTGTGACCTTGAGAATGTTGACTAACCCCTCTCAGTTTCCTCATCTATAAAATGGGGATAGTAGTAGTACCCACCTCATAAGGTTGTGAGGATTAAATGAGTCTTTATGTGTAGTGTGACTTGAGCAGTGCCTGGCACATGAGAGGGACACAAGAGATTAGCAAATATTCTTGCTCACTTCAGTTCAGTAAAGACTTTTTTGAGCACCTACTATGTGCCACGCACTGTGTATAAATCATTTCATTTGATTCGCGTAACAATCCTGTGAGACTTCTCGTGCCTTTTTGAGGTTGAGAAAACTAAAGCTCAGAGCTTTGAGAAAGTAGAAGAGCTGCCATCTCAGCTGAGGCTTTGTGGCTCTGTTCTGTCAGTTCTTTTATTCCACAAAACCACAGGGATCTCAAGGGATACAGGGGAGTGGATCAGGAAGGGTGTGAACTTCTGATTATGATTTATTTTGCATTGGGGAGACTTATGCCTGACCCCTTTCTCCACATACCACTTAAAGAAGGGAAGTTTTCCCTGTCGTGAAAGCAAGAAGACAAATTGTTCATGGGGAAAGGAGAGGAAGATGCAGCTTTCTAAGCGAGGCTCCCCCAGCACACACCAGTCAAAGCAGCACCCTTCTATTTGTGGTGTGCTGGTATTCTCTCCGCTCTCTGGCTCAGGAGGAAAGCTGTGTCTCTGAGCAAGAGTCTTCAGGAAGCCTGAGGATCCTCAGAAGTGTAGGAAGGTTGGCTGACCCCGGAAAACATGAACACACCAGATGTGCGAACCCAGATAACACAGAAGCAGAGGAGAAAGAATTGGCAGCCTGTGTAAAGATTTGGTTTTTGAAAGCCAACAGCAGGTGATAGTTGTTTTGGAGAAATTACCAGTGTTGCAGAGAAGTTAAAGCCTTGAAATATGTGAAAGGATTGTTGGGGTTTTGTGAGGGACACTGGCCTGTGTTTTGCCTGTTTGTCAAGTAGTGAACAAGAGAAAGTTTACTTATCACAGTGCTTGGTATTTAGAAAGTGCTATATGGTGGTTTGTGGTTGATTCAAGTAAACCAGGGAAGATGTTGTGGGATATAAGAAAGCACTTTTTAACAGCTGTGAAATTAAAACATAAATTAACTGCTGAGATAGGCCGTGAGGGTGACTTAACTGGACTTTCAAAAGATAAATGTGTATTTGTCTGACTCTCACTGGATTTTAAAATTCAGTTGATTGCTTACTTCTTATTTCAGGTACACAGTAGATAGTTGTCATAATAATTTAGACATTTTTATAATGTTACGCCTTGAAGAAACCTTAGAAATCAGCTATGATACTCGGATTTCTCTGCCTGCAGTTGTGTAGATGGGCTTGACTGTCTCACGAGGTCTCTCCTAGCCCTAAAATCCCAGACTTCTTTCCAGATCACACTGTGGTGAGGCAGGTCTGTGAAATACGGCCCAGCTGTGGCTGCCAGCATATCTTGGACAATGTATTCCTACACCTCAGACAGCTGTGAAGTAAGGAGACCAGTTCCATGAGGGACTGTGGCACCATTTCATGAGTTGATCACCATTCCTTTATGCCAAATAGCAGCCCTGAAAATGGCTAAATTGAGGGATGACGAAGATGAAAACTGACCTAACTTCTAATTAAAGAAAACCAGTCAAAGTGATAAAGGGCCCTGAAAATACAGTAGGAGAGAAAGATAATCAGACCAAAGCAGTAATAGGAAGAAATGATCAAGATGAAGGACAGTTTGGTCTAAAGATTAGATTAAAATAGGAGACATGGGAAAAAGAATGATGACCAGGGACAGAACTGTGGAACTGTGTGAATGCTCCAGGACTGGGTGGGAAGAGAAGACACACCAGTGTTCAGGGAGCATGCAGGGGCTGGGGATAAGGGTCGGGGGGTGCTCATTGCTGTAGATTTTGGTGTGGTTCTATTAGCAAAGCATTGGGGGCCTCCCTCCACCCACCACCTTTCCTAATATTTTCCCTAGGCCCTCTGAAGAGAACACATTCCTTTGGGGGGAACCCACAAAAATCACACAGTCTGGTCTGCTTGGGGAATCACTGCTCCCGTGGGCAGAAGTCATTCTGGGTTTTCCCAGGCCCATGACTTTATGGCTGTGCCATGCTCAGCTGGTCTCGAGCAGCAGGTTGGTTCTGTTTTCTGCATTTTTCACATCCTGCTGCTTCTTCTCCCAGAGGTTTTCCCTTAAGATCCCACTGGGTTTTGTCTTTACCATCTGCAAGTTACTTGGTAGCTTATCTTTTCAATCTTGGTTCATTTCCATGTGTCCCTGTGGGTTAGGGATGCCCGTGCCTTCCAGGGCCTTCAGAGAAAAATCTCTTTTTCACATTCAAACCGGAGAACCCCCAGAGAGATGGTGATGTTGGTGGAACAGGGATGATTTCTCTTTGTCCTTCCATTTGCCATTTCTAGAGTTATTTCCACAGTTTTAAAGTATTTGTACAATGGGTTATAGAATATTTGTCCATCTGCTATCTCATCCACTTTCAATATTTGCCCATCCCAGAACTTTACAACTGCTCTGAAAGATGTTTTTATTGCCCTTACTTTAAGGATTAGGAAAGAAGGCTGAGAGAAGGAAAAGAGTTTGCCTGGGGCCCCATGGCAGGTCTAGATCCTCTGTCCTGAGGCTCTGTGCTTTCTGCCATGGCAGGTCCCAGCTGGCTAGGTGAGACACCCAGCAGGTTTTGAGCAGAAGACAGCATGGAGACTTTTCTGTGGAGCTCTGTGTCTGTGTGTCTTGGATAGGGGAGCATGCATGTAGACTCAGGAAACCTTGTGGGTGACTCCAGACCCTTCACATTCTCTGTAGCCAGTGGGTTCCAAGGTCAGCCAGCAGTCCCCATGGATATAAGGGGCAGTAGGGGCAGGATACTAGTTGCTGGGGGGACATGGCCGTGGCATTTTAGAGTGTATAACATCCAGAGAGAGGGATGGTGACAGAGTAAGGTTGTTGTCTCAGGAAATAAGAGATGAGAACTTGAAGACAGAAGTACAACATAATTTATTCTAATTGGGTCCAAAAAGGTGAGACCATGAAGAAAAATCACGTGGCTGCCTACATTTTCATAAAATGACTTTTGAGACAAGTACACAGTATGGAAAGCAGAGCTTAAAATCAAGTATAAGTGCAGAGGAACTGAAACCCTGAATGCATGGGGCTCATGAAAAAGACTGACGATGAGAGAAGAAAAGCATAAAAGAAAAGAGAGTAGCACATGGCAAAGAGATATTCTGAAGTCCCATTGTTCTAATCATGTGTCTCTTTTTTTTTTTTTCTTTTTTAACCTCAAGTAGAGAACTGTCAGATCTTCAAACTAGAAACACTAGAACATAGGTGATTTGAAAAATAGAAGTTTGAAAACCACGAGGAAAAAGGCAGGCATCCCTCACTCCTTTAAATGTGTCCAGGCCTTGGTCACTTAGGACCTGGAGTCCTAAAGAATGTGATTGCAAAATGATATTTGATCATCTTTGCAAAATCATGGGGAATGGATGAGATATGAGAAGATTACAAGAAAAAGACATTTCACTTTTTAGAAAGGGGAAAACTCTGGGTCTAGGAATTATAGACTAATGAACTTTTCATTGTCCCTGGGCAAAATTCTAGAAGAGATCATTAAGCAGATGATCTGTGAGAGCTTGGAAAAGGAAATAGTGATCCCTAGGAGACAGTCCTAAAAACCAGTTACCAAGTATGCTTAGGAAGTCTGCCTTAAGAGCAGTTGTGAAAATTAGATTTGACTGTTTGAGTTGACCACAGTGTGAATGAGCAGTGAGATGCTGTAACTAAAGAAAAAAATATGATCAGAGATGCTTTGCTAAAAAAATATGATCAGAGGTGCTTTGCTAAAAATTCAATTCTAGGGCACAGAAAATATCCAAATTCACTCTGTCGTGTTCTCATCCCTTTAGGAATATGCATTCAGTTCTGTGAACTGTGTTTTAAGAGTCATTGGTAAATTGGGGTATGTACAGAAAAGGTTAACAAGGAAGATGGAGATCGTATTTACTGAGCAAGCAACTCACCATATGTTGGGCATTGTGTTAAATACTGGAGGGGAGTGTTTTAATACTTAATACTATGAAGAGATCATTAATCTACCTATTTTCAGATCAGGAAAGAAAGGGTTATGTCACCTGAGTAGTTTGCATAAGGCCAACAGCTGGGAAGTGGCAAAGCTAAGACTTGAACCTAGATCTCTCGCAGCCCAAAGCCCATACTCTTTCCACAGTACAAACCTGCCAGAGTAATAAGAGATCTAGAAAATGGACTGGTTGAGGAACTCTTGAAGGAAGAGGAAGTGTGTCACTTTAAAGAATGAGAGGAGTAAATATAAATATGGTGGTGGTTGTTTTCAAAGGGTTGCCATTTAGAAGGATTAGCCTTGTTCTCTAAGGCCCCAAAGGATAGAACTAGGGCAGTAGTGTGGCAGTACTAAGAGCAGTTACCATTTATTAACCATTTGCTATAAGCTGATCTTTCTGCATACATTCATTCTTTAAACCTCATGAGTGAGGTACGGTACTATGGTTATCCCCATTTCACAGGTGAAGAACCATGACTAAATCAAGATAATGCCCAGGATTTAACAGCTAGTAATTAGCAGAGCCTGGGCCTATGATCCAGATCTGTCCCACACCAGGGCCAGTGTTTTCAACCATTTCCTTCCACTGCATTGCTGTTGGTAGATTTCTAATCAATGTAAGGGGAAATTTCCAAGTAATTAGAAGCTCTCCGAAAGGAGGAATGGCTACTCTAACTGGAGTGAACTGCCCATCACTGACAAATGCTGAATGGCAGGGATGCTGGGTTGGACAGATCTGAGGACTACACAGGTCTCTTTCTACTCTACGTTCCATTTCTTTTTTCCTGTGCTCCTAAAAGAAACACATTTACCTATAGATTAATAGTCAAGGAAGTGAGAAGCGGGGTGTTGGTGGTGGGTCTAGTGGTTCTTTATCAATCCATCAGCTTGAATTCCAGCATAACTATAAACCCCAAATCCAGTTTCTCCAAGATATTGTTTATATTTCAGTAATTTTTGTTAAGTTTATGGACATAACAGTGTATAGAAAAGTTTATTGCTGTGGCTTGAATGCATAACAGTTCCATCAGTGAGTAAAAATTATAATTCTATGCATATTTTGAAATAAAACCAAGAAATTTTAAGAAATTTGAAGTGGAAATAAATCTAATAAGATCTTAGTAATCATTATTAACACTATATGAACTACTTTGGTATCCTACCCTTTAATTATACTGAAAGTTATGAAAATTGAGATACTTTTTGGAAGTGGGATCAGAACTGCACTAGACTTAAGGATAAAGATTAAGGAGGGGAAAAGGGAAATCTTTCCTTATTCTCTTGAGTCCTCATATTATTCTTTCTTCCCTCCCCCACCCCGAACACACACACAATCACAGTTCTTAAAACCAAGGTATGAAGAAGTAAGGGTTCTTGGAATATAGTTCTAGATCTAGAAGTTTGGACGTGAGGCCTTAATTTGTTGATTTATTAATTTGTGGGTGAATGAGGTCACATGGAAAAACTTCCTGCTTCTTGATTGTGTTGGCAGATACTTTTCTAAGCTCTAACTAGTTGACTTTATAGTTAGCTAGAGATTATTGACTTTTAATAACTTACACATTAAGTTTCTGAACCCAGACATAACAGAGCAGTCTCCAAAGAGCTCCAGTCCAAAGAGAGTGGCTGCATCCATGCCCAGGTTGTCATCATATTTGCCAAAAAGGTGCTTTGTCTACCAAGGTAAAGTTAACCCTAGCTTGCTACCATCCCTGAGTGCCTTCCATGTCTCTGTGTCTTGTTGGCATGCCAGTCTGCCTTCATATCTGCTCCATCGGTTTTAAATCTAGTTCTCAGTCCTTAGGGTATTACCTAATAATAAATGAAAAACGCAAAAATCAAAGGAGTTTTATGTGTGATGCATCTGAACTAACAGGACCTCACTTCTGTCTGGGGGTGGGGGAAATGAATAGCCGGGCAGAGCACATTATGGGTGCTTATTAATGACAGCAAGGACGCCTCCCTCCCTCCTAAGCAGGCATTAGGAACCTCCTGTGTGCCAATCACAGTGCTGGCACTGGAATACCAAGATGTGGCCCTTGTTGCTTCAAGAAGCTTCAGTATAAACATCAGAGTGAGTATTGGTTCAAGATGGCGGAGTAGAAGGGCGTGCGCTCACTCCCTCTTTCGAGAGCATCAGAATCACAACTAACTGCTGAACAGTCATCGACAGAAAGACACTGGAAGTCACTAAAAAAGATACCCCACATCCAAAGACAAAGGAGAAGCTGCAGTGAGACGGTAGGAGGGTCGCAACCACAATAAAATCAAATCCCATAACCGCTGGGTGGGTGACTCACAAGCTGGAGAACACTTATAACACAGAAGTCCACCCACTGGAGTGAAGGTTCTGAGACACATGTCAGGATTCCCAACCTGGGGGTCTGGCAACGGGAGGAGGAATTCCCAGAGAATCATATTTTGAAGGCTAGCAGGATTTGATTGCAGGACTTCGACAGGATTGGGGGAAACAGAGACTCCACTCTTGGAGGACACACATAAAGTAGTGTGTGCATGAGGACCCAGGGGGAAGGAGCCGTGACCCCATGGGAGACTGAACCAGACATACCTGCTAGTGGTGGAGGGTCTCCTGCAGAGGTGGGGGGTGGCTGTGGCTCACCGTGGGGACAAGGACACTGGCAGCAGAAGTTCTGGGAAGCACTCCTTAGTGTGAGCCCTCCCGGAGTCCACCCTTAACCCCTTAACCCCAAAGAGCCTGTAGCCTCCAGTGCTGGGTCACCTCAGGCCAAAAAATCAACAGGGAGGGAACTCAGTCCCACACATCAGCTGACAAGTGGATTAAAGTTTTACTGAGCTCTGCCCACCAGAGCAACACCCAGCTCTACCCAACACCAGTCCCTCCCATCAGGAAGCTTGCACAAGCCTCTTAGATAGCCTCATCCACCAGAGGGCAGACAGCAGAAGCAAGAAGAACTACAGTCCTGCAGCCTGTGGAACGAAAACCACATTCACAGAAAGAAAGACAAAATAAAAAAGCAGAGGGCTATGTACCACATGAAGGAACAAGATAAAACCCCAGAAAAACAATTATATGAAGTGGAGATAGGCAACCTTCCAGAAAAAAAAAATCAGAATACTGGTAGTGAAGATGATCTAGGACCTTGGAAAAAGAATGGAGGGAAGGATCGAGACGATGCAAGAAATGTTTAACAAAGACCTAGAAGAACTAAAGGACAAACACCTAGAAGAACTAAAGAGCAAACAAACAGAGATGAACAGTACAATAATTGAAATGAAAAATACACTAGAAGGAATCAATAACAGCATAACTGAGGCAGAAGAACGGAGAAGTGACCTGGAAGACAGAATGGTGGAATTCACTGCCATGGAACAGAATAAAGGAAAAAGAATGAAAAGAGATGAAGACAGCCTAAGAGACCTCTGGGACAAAATAAAATGCACCAACTTTCACATTATAGGGGTCCCAGAAGGAGAAGAGAGAAAGGACCTGAGAAAATATTTGACGAGATTATACTCGAAAACTTCCCTAACACGGGAAAGGAAGTAGCAACCCAAGTACAGGAAGCGCAGAGAGTCCCAGACAGAATAAACACAAGGAGAAACACAAGGAGAAACATGCCAAGACATATAGTAATCAAACTGACAAAAATTAAGGACAAAGAAAAATTATTAAAAGCAATTATTAAAAGTTCCCTTAAGGAACTCCCATAAGGTTAACAGCTGATTTCTCATCAGAAACTCTACAAGCCAGAAAGGAGTGACACAATATATTTAAAGCGATGAGAGGGAAGAACCTACAACCAAGATTACTACCTACAACCAAGATTACTCTACCCGGCAAGGATCACATTCAGATTTGACGGAGAAGTCAAAAGCTTTACAGATAAGCAAAAGCACCACCAAACCAGCTCTACAACAAATGATAAAGGAACTTCTCTAAGTGGGAAACACAAGACAAGAAAAGGACCTACAAAAACAAACCCAAAACAATGAAGAAACTGGTCATAGGAACATACATATCGATAACTACCTTAAATGTGAATGGATTAAATGCTCCAACCAAAAGACAAAAGCTCGCTGATAGGATACAAAAACAAGATCCATCTATATGCTGTCTACAAGAGACCCACTTCAGACCTAGGGACACATACAGACTGAAAGTGAGGGGATGGAAAAAGATATTCCATGCAAATGGAAATGAAAAGAAAGCTGGAGTAGCAATACTCATATCAGATAAAATAGACTTTAAAATAAAGAATGTTATAAGAGACAAGAAAGGACACTACATAATGATCAAGGGATCAATCCAAGAAGAAGATATAACAATTATAAATGTATATGCACCCAACGTAGGAGCATCTCAATACATAAGGCAAATGCTAACAGCTATAAAAGAGGAAATCGGCAGTAATACAATAACAGTGGGGGACTTTAACACTTCACTTACACCAATGGACAGATCATCCAGACAGAAAATTAATAAGGAAACACAAGCTTCAAATGGCACAATAGGGGCTTCCCTTGTGGCACAGTGGTTGAGAGTCTGCCTGCTAATGCAGGGGACACAGGTTCATGCCCCAGTCCAGGAAGATCCCACATGCCACGGAGCGGCTGGGCCCGTGAGCCATGGCCGCTGAGCCTGCGCGTCCGGAGCCTGTGCTCCACAACGGGAGAGGCCACAACAGTGAGAGGCCTGGGTACCACCAAAAAAAAAAAAAAAAAAAAAAAAAAAAAATGACACAATAGACCAGATGGATTTAGCTGATATTTATAGGACATTCCATCTGAAAACAGCAGATTGCACTTTCTTCTCAAGTGTACATGGAACATTATCCAGGATAGATAACTTCTTGGCTCACAAATCAAGCATCAGTAAATTTAAGAAAATTGAAATCACATCAAGCATCATTTCCACCCACAACACTATGAGATTAGAAATCAATTACGGGAAAAAAAATGTAGGAAACACAAACACGTGGAGGCTAAACAATATGTTACTAAATAACCAAGAGATCACTGAAGAAATCAAAGAGGAAGTCAAAAAATACCTAGACACAATTGATAATGAAAACATGATGATCCAAAACCTATGGGATGCAGTAAAAGCAGTTCTAAGAGGGAAGTTTATAGCAATACAATCCTACCTCAAAAAACAAGAGAAATCTAAAATAAACAATCTAACCTTACACCTAAAGGAACTAGAGAAAGAAGAACAAACAAAACCCAAAGTTAGTAGAAGGAAAGAATTCATAAAGATCAGAGCAGAAATAAATGAAATAGAAACAAAGAAAACAGTAGCAAAGATCAATAAAACTAAAAGCTGGTTCTTTGAGAAGATAAAATTCATAAGCCTTTAGCCAGACTCATCAAGAAAAAGAGGGAGAGGACTCAAATCAATAAAATAAGAAATGAAAAAGGAGACGTTACAGTGGACACTGCAGAAATAGAAAGCATCATTAGAGACTTCTACAAGCAGCTGTGTGCCACTAACATGGACAACCTGGAAGAAATGGACAAATTCTTGAAAAGGTATAACCTTACAAGACTGAACCAGGAAGAATCAGAAAACATGAACAGACCAATCACAAGTAATGAAGTTGAAAGCGTGATTAAAAATCTTCCAACAAACAAAAGTCCAGGACCAGATGGCTTCACAGGTGAATTCTTTCAAACATTTAGAGAAGAGCTAACACCCATCCTTCTCAAACTCTCCCAAAAACTTGCAGAGGAAGGAACACTCCCAAACTCATTCTATGAGGCCACCATTACCCTGATACCAAAACCAGACAAAGATACTACAAAAAAGAAAATTACAGACCAATATCAATGATGAATATAGATGCAAAGATCCTCAACAAAATACTAGCAAACAGAATCCAACAACACATTAAAAGGATCATACACCATGATCAAGTGGGATTTATCCCAGGGATGCAAGGATTCTTCACTATATGCAAATCAATCAATGTGATACCCCATATTAACAAATTGAAAAATAAAAACCATATGATCATCCCAATAGATACAGAAAAAGCTTTTGAAAAAATTCAACACCCATTTATGATAAAAAAAAATACTCTCCAGAAAGTGGGCATAGAGGGAAGCTACCTCAACATCATAAAGGCTATATATGACAAACCCACAGCAAACATCACTCTCCATGGTGAAAAACTGAAAGCATTTCCTCTAAGATCAGGAACAAGACAAGGGTGTCCACTCTTGCCACTGTTATTTAACATAGTTTTGGAAGTCCTAGCCATGGCAGTCAGAGAAGAGAAAGAAATAAAAGGAATACAAATTGGAAAAGAAGAATTAAAACGGTCACTGTTTGTAGTTGACATTATACTATACATAGATAATCCTAAAGATGCCACCAGAAAACTACTAGAGCTAATCAATGAATTTGGTAAAGTTGCAGGATACAAAATTAATGCACAGAAATCTCTTGCAGTCCTATACACTGGCAACAAAAGATCAGAAAGCGAAATTAAGGAAATAATCCCATTCACCATTGCAACAAAAAGAATAAAATACCTAGGAATAAAGCTACCTAAGGAGGTAAAAGACCTGTACTTAGAAATCTATAAGACACTGATGAAAGAAATCAAAGATGATACAAAGAGATGGAGAGATATACCATGTTCTGGGATTGGAAGAATTAATACTGTGAAAATGACTATACTACCCAAAGCAGTCTACAGATTCAATGCAATCCCTATCAAACTACCAATGGCATTTTTTACAGAACTAGAACAAAAAATTTCACAATTTGTATGGAAACACAAAAGACCCCGAATAGTCAAAGCAATCTTGAGAAAGAAAAACGGAGCTGGAGGAATCACGCTCCCGGACTTCAGACTGTACTACAAAGCTACAGTAATCAAGACAGTATGGTGCTGGCTCAGAAACAGAAATATATACATCAGTGGAACAGGATAGAAAGCCCAGAGATAAACCCATGCAACTATGGTCAACTAATATATGACAAAGGAGGCAAGGATATACAATGGAGAAAAGGCAGTCTCTTCAATAAGTGCTGGGTGCTGGGAACTCTGGACAGCTAAATTTAAAAGAATGAAATTAGAATATTCCCTAACACCATACATAAAAATAAACTCAAAATGGATTGAAGACCTAAATGTAAGACCGGACACTATAAAACTCTTAGAGGAAAACAGGAAGAACACTCTGTGACATAAATCACAGCAGGATCTTTTTTGACCCATCTCTTGGAGTAATGGAAATAAAAACAAAAATAAACAAATGGGACCTAATGAAACTTCAAAGCTTTTGCACAGCAAAGGAAACTATAAACAAGACTAAAAGGCAACCCTCAGAATGGGAGAAAATATTTGCACATGAATCAAAGGACAAAGGATTAATCTCCAAAATATATAAACAGCTCCTGTAGTTCAATATTAAAAAAACAAAGAACCCAGTCCAAAAATGGGCAGAAAACCTAGATAGACATCTCTCCAAAGAAGACATACAGATGGCCAAGAAGCACCTGAAAAGCTGCTCAACATCACTAATTATTAGAGAAATGCACATCAAAACGCCAATGAGGTATCACCTCACACCAGTTAGAATGGGCATCATCAGAAAATCTACAAATAACAAATGCTGGAGAGGGTGTGGAGAAAAGGGAACCCTCTTGCACTGTTGGTGGGAATGTAAATTGATCCAGCCACTATGGAGGACAGTATGGAGGTTTCTTAAAAAACTAAAAATAGAATTACCATATGACCCAGCAATCCCACTACTGGGCATATACCCAGAGAAAACCATAATTCAAAAAGACACATGCACCCCAGTGTTCATTGCAGTACTACTTACAATAGCCAGGTTATGGAAGCAACCTAAATGCCCCTAGACAGATGAATGGATAAAGAAGATTTGGTACATATATAGAATGGAATATTACTCAGCCATAAAAAGGAATGAAATTGGGTCATTTGTAGAGACGTGGATGGACCTAGAGACTGTCATAGAGTGAAGTAAGTCAGAAAGAGGAAAACATATATCGTATATTAACGCATATATGTGTAATCTAGCAAAATGGTACAGACGAACCGGTTTGCAAGGCAGAAATAGTGACACAGATGTAGAGAACAAACGTATGGACACCAGCATGGGAAAGGGGAGGGGCGGGGTGGTGGGATGAATTGGGAGATTGGGATTGACATATATACAGTAATATGTATAAAATAGATAACTAATAAGAACCTGCTGTATAAATAAAATTAAATTCCAAAAAAATAAAAATAAATATAAAAATAAACATCATAGTGTGAGATAACGTGCTATGGTAAAGGTGAACCCAGGGACATTCAGCAACCCAGACTTGGGGGCAAGGTGGGCAGGGAACGCTTCTCTGAATCAAGTCTTCAAGGATGCCAGAGGTGTCACAGCAGTTGCAAAGGCAGGCAGATGTATGCACCTGGTTCTGAAGGGCTCTGTAGGTCAGGCTCCTGGAGAGAGATGAAAGCAGAAACATAGATACTCCATGCTGAGGAGTTTGGACTTGGTCTGAGGGCAGTAGGAAACCTTTGAATGGTTTTTAGAAGGAAATACTAGGATGTAGTTTGTGTTTTCAAAAATACTACTTTGCTAGCTATATAGAGAGTGGCTTGGCAGTAGGTGAGGTAGGAAGCAGAGAGACACTAGGTGAGTTGCAAAATTCCAGGTGAACGGTAGGACCTGTGGATTAAGGCAGTACTGTGGAACTGAAGGAAAAAGTATATTTCAGAGCCATGTCAAGGAGGTGGGCTGCAGAGAACTTGGTCATGAGTGACAGATATTGGAGAACAAGGGAGGAAGGAGTCAAAGGTGTTGCCCAGGTTTCTGGCTTGAGTGGACATGGCGCCTATCATCGAGAGAGGGCTTGGGAGAAGGAAGGCCATGTTTGCCTGAGAATTACAGGGGAGATGATTAATTTAGTTGGGGAACGTGAGGAATTTGAAGCTTGAGAGAAGATCAGGGGTGTGTGTCCAGAAAGACTGGCTGGGTGGGCCTGGAGCTCAGGCAGGAGATGCTGAGGTGCAGTTGTTGGCTTGTCCCTTCCGTGTTAGGTGGACACTTTGGCATCATTAGAAGGATCGGGTACTCTGTGGTGCGGGCCCGATAATGTTAGATTAGCTTTCTTAGAAGCCACGTTAAACAAACACAATAACGTCTGTTTCAGCATCGTTCAGAGTTGGTGGACACGTGAGATGAACTGAAATGACTTTTAGCAGAGTTCAGCAGAGAAGCTTTGGTCCCCACGGTGAGCTTGGATTTCTTCTGGGGATTGTTCGCCTCTCTGTATCACTTCTGTTTTGAAAGTCCCTCTCAGACTTCTTGGGGTCCTTGGTAAGAATCTCAGTAAAAAGGCTACTTAGAGGCGATATCGGTAAGGAGAAGTAAAAAACACTTTACTCATTTCATCTTCCCAGTAACACTGCAAGGTGTTACTATTAAAAGTCCCATTTTACAGATAAGAAAACTGAGCCTCTGAGGGTTCCCTGGCTTACCTTATGGTAAGGGGCACCGTTGTGGATATGACTCTAAATCCTGTTCTCTCTGTGCTGCACAGAAAGACTGACTCAGACATACCAGGCCTGTGAAATCCTGGGATGGAAAAGTTTTGTTTTCATTAAGGAAAAGATTCTGGGGGGAAATCATGTGTCCCCAGGGTGTTTATCAAGAGCAACACTCTCCTCAGTGCTCAAATCAGTATCCCTGATACTCCCCTCCCCTGCCCCATGTTGACAGCACTCAGACTTGATGGCTCTGGTGGTACCCTGTCCTAGGGCCACCTAAGAGTCAGCCATTAGGGCCCTGCTTATAATTTTCCCCTTTTCCTGGCCTTTCCTCTGCCTCTACCCCCACCGCCCACCCACAGCAGCCAGAGGGATTCTTTAGTCTAAAGCATCAGGAAGTCAATCCTCTGCTCAGAAGCCTCTAATGGCTTCTTGTCTCACTTGGAGTACAACCCCTGACCTTCAAGGTCTCCTGTGTTCTGGCCTTTGATTGCTTCTCTGATCCTGTCACTGACCATACTCCTTTGACTTGAGCCACGCTGACCTTCTGGCCATTCCTTGAATGCTTAGAGCGTCTTATAAACACCACCTGGCTTTGAAACTTGCTGTTCCCACTTTCTGCACTGCTTTTTGCCCACGTAGTCCAGTGACTGGCACCCTCACATCATTAGGTCTTTGCCTCTCTTTGAGGCCTTCCTGCTAACCACCCTGTCTAAAATAGCAGCTCTGTCATGTTCTGTCCCTTATTTTTCTTCATGGCACTCATTTTCTATTTGTTTATTGATATCTCCTGAACATGAGCTCCATGAGTTCAGGGGCTTTATATGTTCTGTTGCTTGTTCCTCTGGCTGCTGGGATAGTGCCTGGCCCACGGTGTGCACTCAAGGGGATTGGTTGACTGATGGAATGAATACATGGAAGCTGTGGACTTGATGGAGTGGGACAGAAAGTGAAGTCACTATCACCGAGGGACTTACAATAATGAAACAGAGTGTCTCCCAATGTGGTTAGCATTGCTGGTTCCCTAAGTCTCCTCATTTGGAGGTAACTGTGAACAGGTATTAGGAAAGCTCCCCACATTTCCCTGGCTTAGATGCAGATTTATTGCTCTGATAAGGATGGGATTGCTTTTTTCCGTCTAACGTACAAGTTGCCAGGACAGATTTACTAGTGATAGCGTGGGGTCCATGTCCTACCTGTGTCCACCCTTTCACATCTGGAGGTCACTCACTGGAATGTCAGTGTTTGTGGAGCCCATGGAAAGTGCCTCCTGCATTGTGGCTTTCATAGGAAGAAAGCTTTCTCTAAGGACTTGACTTGAGTGAGCTCTGTCTGTAGAGTGTCCTTACACAGAGGTTTCCTCATTGGAGATTTGAACCTAATGCCATTTTCAGTGCATTTTTCTGTTGTTCTTCCTGTAGGATCTTCTACGTCTCTCACGATTCCCAAGACTTGAAGATCTTCAGCTATATCGCTCGAGATGGTGCCAGCAATATCTTCAGGTGTAACGTCTTTAAATCCAAGAAGAAGGTAAAGGGGCTGTCGTCTCCTATTTTCCTCTGATGGAACCAGATTGCCCCTAACATTGACCCATCTCCCTGTTGATAGGCAAGATTTGGAGGTGGCTATTTTAGTGCAAGACATAGGGGAACTCTCTCACTAGTCTGTTATTGCTTCTGTATAATGCAATTCTCTTTTAGTTTCATTTGAACTTTGTACATAGTTTTATGCGGACAACTGGAGAGATCTTGACCATTGGTTAAGGGCTGTGCAACAGGAGCAGGCAGACAGCTCCAGGAGTGGTGCTCACCTTGATGTGCGGTAGAAAAGAAGATTGCCGCTAGCTAAGGTGACCCTTCGTCATAATTCTGTACACTGTTCAGCGGCCTACAAACATGCCATGTGGGATCTAGTTAGATTTTGTGATGTTGCTTGTCCTGGATGATAATTTTGCAACCATCCTTAATGTATAGTAACCTTGATGCTTGAGTAAATGCAACTTCTGCAGTTCTGTAGAGGCATGCTTCCTCTCTGTCATTCCTCCAGGAGTCTAACACACAAAACTGGGGTTTGGAGACGTGGGCTCTAGCCCCTCTTCTGCCCCGGAACTCTGAATGATGTTAATGAGGGTCAGTATCCCCCATGGGTCTCAGTTTCCTTGTCTGTAAAATGAGGAGGAGAGTCAAAACCAGCATTTCTTAAAATGTATCCTGTAAAACACTTGCCATCCAAAATGTTTCATGTTAAAATTATTCAACTTAAATGTGCTGGGAAGTCCTAAAGTCAGAGAAATCCCTTTAACGCAGCATTTCTCAAACTGAATTGGCCGTGGAATCATATTTTTTCCATGTATAAGTGTTAATATCCTGGGAACTACTTTACTATAGAGGTGACTTTGGAAAGCACTATTTGTGTCTGAAAGGTCCCTTACAGGTGTGCAATGGTAAGGTCCCAACCATTCTAGACATAAACCACTAACCCTGGCTTTCTATGAGGACTCCTTCGAAATTCTCTCCTGCTTGTCCCTTCTTTGATGCTATGTGATATCTTAATGCATCTTACGCCGTAAGACATCTTTAATAGATTTGTAGGTACCTTGCCAAGTGGGGATAATAAGAATGAAAACGTGACAGGGTCAAGATTTACTATTATATGTGTCCTGTTCCCCACCCTAGCTCCATAAAGAGAATTATACTTTGCTGATTTAGCCTCTTCCTCTAAGGAGATTTGTGCCCTTACCCACCTATTCCCAAGCTTTTTAATGCAATTCATGGAATTGGATGGAAAGAGCTAGAACTGGAAAGGTAGAAGGAAAAAGGGGCAAGTTGCCCGATTTCACTTTTAGATGATAGTACAGTTGAGAGGAAAAAAGTGAAAGTGGGGTGAAGTTGAGCTGCATATTACAGAACTGATAGAAAGAGTAGGAAGGAAAGGGAGAGAAAGAAAAACCAGAGGGGCTGGAGATGAGAATTCAGGGCTTGGAAGAGTGAAAAGCACTTGTGTGGCTTTGAGGTGTAGTGGATCTAGGGAGGAGAGGAAAGGAAATACAAAGTGTTCCTGAGACTTATGAATTGGATCGTCTGTAATGGTCTTTGACAGATACAACTGAAGACTAGGATTCCCTTTAATTCATTTTGAGTGTTCTACTTTACATCTGACTTTAGTTTTGTCCAGAGACTGGACCCTGTGGACCTTGGAATTTATTAAAGTTACAAATGGCACATTTTAATTTACAAAGTGCTTTAATATTTAATCTTACTTGATCCTTGCAGAAACCTACATGAAGTTAAGACAGGTAATTTTCATGCCCAATTTTACGGATAAGTACATTTAAATTGAGGCTCAGAGAGATTAAGTGACTTGCCCAAGGTCCCATGAATAGGCATTGGCTAGAATCAGGGAGACATGCAGAACAAAAGGATTTTGAGCAGGAAACCTAGGTAAAGGCGATGGTTATATTTGCTTTGCCATCCGATCTAGTGTGGCAATGCAAACTCAGTGGGGTCGTCCAGTTCTTCCGCCAAAACCTGAGTCTAAGAACAATGCCCATTGGAACTTTGATCTTGAAGCGAAGGACAGAATTAAGTTTTTATTACCCAATGACAAAGGAGTAGTCATCTGGTTCCCTATCATATCAGTGTTTTCCATGTTTCATAGCTCTCAGAGCTAATCCTGATCTCTGGCTCTTTTACTTTCTATATCCCTTTTACCCTCACCTACTGAGACTGTAACTGGTTCTCAGGCCCTTTGCTGGCCTGTAGCCATGCAACTGAAGGAATTGTTTCCAGACAGCCTGGGCTGTGAGCCCCATGGCCGCTGAACTATAGGTGGAAGGGCTAGCTTCCAAGCCAGGAAAGAGAAGTGAATTAATTAATCGTTCAGCAAAGGAAGCACAGTTGGGGAGGGGTGGGGAACACGTCTGCGAGGTTTTGCATGCTTATCCTGGTTAGTCTCCAGATCTGGTGATTTACTTTCTTGTAAAGCCCTTCTGGTTTGGAGAGGTAATAGTTAGCTTGGGAAGGAGTTTTAATTGGCACATGATAGGAATACTTAAGAGGCGAGGGGGAAAGGACTAAATACTCTGAGTATAAGTGTCTTGCAGGGATGTTTCTGGGTTGCTGGAGGTCAGTATGGTGGTCTCTTGACTGGAAGCCAGCGGACCTGGGTGTTCTCCAGAGCCCTCGTGTTGATTATAGCATAGAAAAACCTTGTATGAGCTCCTTGCTAGGTCAAGGCTTGGTTATTGCTGTTCATGTCACATCACGTCCCGAGTGGGTACTCATGGCACATTTCCCATGACAGGCTTCTCATGTGGGTCATCCTTACCTTACAGTTCACCATGGGGGAACAGGATTGTCTCTTCTGTTGGGAGAGAACATGGGTCAGGTGTCTCAGCTTGCCTGGTAGAGGACCTCCCTGTACCTCGCTCCCAGCACAGTTGTTATTCTATACCTATGGATCTTCCTTTAGTCACCTATATAGCCAATGTGGTTCTCATCTTGGGAACTTTAATCTTGAGCTGATTTTTTTCAGTTGGGCTTTCATCAGAAGTTAGATAGCAGAATATTGCAGGAAGATAACATACTACCAGCTATTCATCTGTTAGTCTAGATTTTCCAAGTTTTAGCCTTATATTAAGTCAAATGATACCCAATCAGTTTTGGTTACTTGCTATGTGCTCATGACTGTTCTAGACTCTTTATATGAATTATCTTACTTCATTCCCTCAGCAGCCCTCTGAGGTATAAGGACCGTCATTCTCTTCATCTTATGGATGGGAAAATGGAGACTTAAGCGACATAATTCATAATGAGTGGTGGAGTCAGAAATGAACCCAGAAAGTCTGACTCTGGAGCTCATCTTTTTAACCACTGCATTATATTATCTTCATCAGGAAGTTGCATAACTGAGGAGTAGCTTTGTTCTCCAAGACCTACTTGTAACCAGATTCTACTGTAATTGTTACTGGGGTATGAAGAGCTCCTTAACTCTGAACGGCCCAAGTCTCTTTGACATAGATTTTCCTTTTTTTCTCTTAGTATCTTTGTTTGGTCAATATTGACTCTATTTTACAGTGGGAGAAAGAAAGGGCCCAGGGATGTAAGTTACCATTGGTCACACAGTGAGTCAACATTGCCACTGAGATAAAAACCTAGCTTCCTGCTTCCTAGTCCAGAGCTTTGGCCACTTAACTCTGTTACACAAAGTTCATAAGAGATACATGAGTCTCTCTGGATTTGAGTTTCTCTAGCCACTAAATAAGATGAAAGGCATCTCGGGGATGCTGTTTTTTATATGTGGAGTGAGATGGTCTTCAGGAAACAAGTTTTGTGTGACTGGGAAGGATCACCAGGGTTGTGGTGGGGAGGTCCCAGCACTCTTCAGACTAGTGCCAGAAAGGAAGGGTAGGAGAGGGTCTTTTCCTTGCCCAGAACATTGGAGACATTTCCTGATAACATGGCTTTCCTGTTTCTCCTCCTTAGGGGATATAATGACAGTATTCGTTTGCAAGGCCTTTTGACTCCTGTGAAGCCTCTGTGTGGTCTCTTGACCTCTCCAGTGGAGTAGCTGACCCGCTCCTGTCATTTTCTCCCAGCCCCAGGAGGATGTGGCTGTCTGCCCTGATTAAGTATGACTGTACTTATTAGCACATCAGTGCATCATGAAGTGTTGGTGATTAACAGGAGCCACAGGAATCTCCCCCATTATCTTCATGAAATTGTTCTGCCTGCAGTCACAGCTCAGTTGGTTTGGGTTAGGAGAAATCATTTCCTCCATAATGCTGTCACCATCAGATTAGGGGCCACAGTGGAGAAGTTTAGCTGCCCTTAAGAGCTTGCGATGGATTTTGAATGATGATGTCAGTCATATGCTAAAGAATAAGTCACTTTCCTGGCCAAGCTCAAGAAATGGAGGAGAGATAGGTCCTAAATTTAGGGAAGCAACCTCTTTTTTTATATCTTAAATGTTGAGGTGGGGTTGGGCTGGGAAGTCAAAAATACAGAAATCGAAAGTTTCAGAACTGATCTAGTCCAAACCTCTCTGTTAATGGAGAGGAAATCAGTACCTGGAAAAGTGAATTAACTTGCCCATGGTCACCTAGCTGGTTACTGACAGTATTAAGGTTATAACTCGACCTTCTTTTCTCTATGGTACTGTGGTTCATGAACTAGCAAGAGTACAAGTGAAAACCCAGCATTCCATTGGAAACTGTAAGGTCCACTATCTCCTGTCAATGCTGAAAGTCATACCCACTTTGAAACTAAACTTTCCGCATAGTAGCAATATTCTAGTGTCCAAGGCATTGCCTTGATCAAATTATATGATCAAGGCCATTAAAGAACCTGTTAGACAGAAACCTAATCCATCTCCCATTTCAGAGGCTTAGTTTGTTGGATCTTCCTCTGTGTAGAATTCCAGATATATTTTCTTGCTTCAGCATTGCAGATTCTATAGATTGAGATCATTTGGTAGATATAAGCTTAAATCTTTTACTAAGGTTCATAAAACACATTAAAGAAATGTGACCTTCAGCTCTATTTTTGTTGAGATTCTGTGCTGGTTAAGGTCAAGAGAGGGGCACTGTACTCTCTTGCTGTGGTAGATGAAAAGAATTGTAAACTTGTGAGTTGTCCTAGAACTGACTTACTGGGCTGTAGTTCCTTAGAATGCAGAAGCACTTGGCAGATAAATCTCAAGTTCCCAGGAGATACAGGGTGGCGGAGGAGGGGGATGCACACTGGAGTAGAAAGCTAAGTTTACACTAGGAAAGGCTAAGTAGACTAAGCAAAACACTTACTTGTAAGAACTGTGCCCCCAATCTTCTCTTCATTCTCGGTCATTGTCATCGTCACCTTCTCCATCATCATGTACACCTTGCATTTTGAGCTTTTTCTGTTCACTTTCCTTACTTATCTGATGACTCCCCCACTCGCCGCAACTGGAGAAAGCCCGCACGCGGCAACGAAGACCCAACGCAGCCATAAATAAGTAAATAGATAGATAGATAGGTAGGTAGATAGATAGATAGATAGATAGATAGATAGATAGATAGATAGATAGATAAAAAATAAAAATAAAAAACCTAGTAAATTCCAGAGAATGCCCATATCCCGGAGCTGGAAAGGGCCGCCTTCCCAACATGCTAATTATTTGCTCTGCTTCATACCTGGCTATCTTCACAACTTTAAAGCCCCAGTTTGATTTGCAAAGATCAGGAGGTATGAGCACCTGCTTCGTGATGACCCATGGGGCCCGATGGAATGGGTTCTTCTTAAAGCTTCTCCCTCTTGAGTTAGTTATGGTTTATTAAAATAAGTTCCAGCATGTGTGATTCCTGCATTCTGAGGTGCAGGCAGAATCACTGTTCTTGCTTAGAAGGCCGGAAGGCCCAGTTACCACGTGGGATAGACCTGGCAGGCAGAGGCCAGCATGACGATGCAGGGAGAACCTGGCACCAGTGAGGGGAGGGACAGCCCCTGCCAGGTGCAGGCTGGCCCTCCTAGCCACCTTCAAGTAATATTCTCCAACAAGGTCCTTATATAGAATCTTCTAAAAGTAGACTTTTTACTGGTCAAGGAAGGGGAGCCTAAAAGGTCAAGGGCCCTCTGAATTCACATAGCCATTTGTGAGAGAATTAGGAGCCACCCAGCCTCTTCTAACTGCTAGAGTGGTGAGTGGGAAGGGCTGTTCTTTTACATGTATATAATCATTCTGTAAAGCAGATAGGGTAGCTTGATTATGTTTTGAAGTGAGGAGGGCTCTTCATAAAACACGTTACTGTGTCCTTTTACTGTGAATGGAAATACAGCCTTCACATTAAACAGGAGTGAAGGATAAATCGAAATTAAATCATTTAGCACTGAATGTGCCAATCTAGAACTCTTACTCAACAGTTTCCTCACAGCAGAAACCTTTACAACAAGCTCAGACCAAAGATGATTTGGCCCAGTTCCTCTCTGTTGCTATGGGGACAGAGAGGTGATGGCTTTAGCCCTTTTGATGTTAACATACCTACATAAGAGACAGTTCCCTTCATGTCTTCACATTTCTATTATTGATAAAGTAAGCCTAGCCTTTCCTGAACTACTGTTTGTTTTATGTCTTAATTCCCCTTTGGTACAGTGAATTCCATATTCAGAATGAAACATTTCTTGAGCACTTGGTACATGCCAAGTACTGTGGGAGGTGCTCTCATATATGTTAGCCATATATTTATTCCTCTGTGTGGCTGAGGAGAGGCTATAAACATCAGTGATTCACTTTTCCATTGAAGTTACAGAGATGTTCTGCAGAGCAGCTCTGGTAGAGGGGGCTAGGAAGGAAATGGGAGACCAGAGAGGTGGGAGTCATTTCTAACATAGGGAAGTCAGGACCAGTGAACCCTAAGTCTGCATTTTCTCCTTTTTCAGGGGAATCAGATAGCGGTGAGGGTCAATTGCTTGTCCTAGTAAATGTACTAAAATGTGAAAATGACACACGGAGAGTACAAATATTAAGCATTAAGACCAGCCACTTCCTTACGACCGTTTTGGGCTTGTAAATAGTTGGTTGAAACCGGTGGGTGTGTGTCTTACATTTGTCCTAGATGAAGGTGGCAGAATAGAGATTTGAGCTGGGTTCCAGGTTCTGCAGATGCTCAGTCCTGAGTGTATCCCATCATCCACTGTCAGTGTGTGATGCATGAGAAATGCAGGTCCTCTGAAAAGTCATTTCCCACCAGCTATATCCTCATACTTCAATCGGAGTGTTTCCTTCCAAAGAGAAGTTTAGAGATCCTGTCCTTTCCCCTGTTAATTCCTTAGACTCAGGGACACTTGAGTCCCTTTCATTTTTTAATATTATCTTAAAAGTTAGTTAAGGGAGGTATCTGTGACTTACAGAGTTGGGGGGATTTGTAACATGTCCTCCTTAGGAGAACCTGAGATTTTGTAGCAACGCATGTGGTAGTAAATTTGGAATTTTCTGTGTGAGTATATATTTTTTATAAATTTATTTTTATTTTTGGCTGTGTTGGGTCTTCGTTTCTGTGTGAGGGCTTTCTCCAGTTGCGGAGAGCGGGGGCCCCTCTTCATGGCGGTGCGCGGGCCTCTCACTGTCACGGCCTCTCCCATTGCGGAGCACAGGCTCCAGACGCGCAGGCTCAGTAGTTGTGGCTCACGGGCTTAGTTGCTCCGCGGCATGTGGGATCTTCCCAGACCAGGGCTCGAACCCGTGTCCCCTGAATTGGCAGGCAGACTCTCAACCACTGCGTCACCAGGAAAGCCCGTGAGTATATATTTTTAAGAGGGAAACTGGGTCTGTACTCAGGTAATAATACAATTGGGAAAAGACTAACTCAGCCTTTGCAGATACTTATGCAGTATGATTTATCTGGGTTAATTTATGGAAGATAAGGAAGTAATGGAATTAAATATGGAATCTCTACCTATCATTTAGACTTACCATATTTTAGTTCTAGACCTCCCAAATTTGTCCTTTTCTGCCTCTTGTAAAGATGTATAAGAGAGCAAAATTTCCGAAAATCAGAAGAAGGGAAAGGGGAAAGGCTCTGTGTAATGGACACTGGCTATATTTGGTAGGTAGACTATAACATCTCTAAGGTTTGGTAAACTGGTAGTAAGCTTTGCTGTAAAAGATTAACCACAGGCAGTCTGCTCTTATTCTCGTAAAGAGAATAAGTAACAACAGATCTAAGGAGGCCTGGGGGAAGAACACTCTTGAGTGGAACAGAATCTTCTTTTTCACCTGAGGGTTGAGCTTCCTGGCTCAGCCTCCTTCTCAGAGCACAGCTTGATTGCCAAAGGAGATGTGAAAGATGTGCTTGGCCTGGAGTGGTTAGGGACTGTGCCCTCTAAGTGACACTTTTTTTTTGTTTTGTTTTGTTTTTGCGGTACGTGGGCCTCTCACCGTTGTGGCCTCTCCCGTTGCGGAGCGCAGGCTCAGCAGCCATGGCTCACGGGCCCAGCCGCTCCACAGCATGTGGGACCTTCCAGGACCGGGGCACGAACCCATGTCCCCTGCATCGGCAGGCGGACTCTCAACCACTGCGCCACCAGGGAAGCCCATAAATGACACTTTTTAAATATATTTTGGGAGTGAGAAAGGTGGGGGCTTCTTGCTTAAGACCAGTGCCTGCTGTTCCTCAACTTCCAGTGCAGACAGAGCGGTTATCTCTTAGATAGTACACACTTGTAGTGTGAGAAGGGGCCTAAGCCTGCCCTTCGGTAAACAGGAGGAAGTTAAGGTTGGATGTATGGGACAGAGGCTCTGATCCATCACTGGGTGATGGGGGATCCCACAGAAGTTACTCATCTCTTCCTGCCTCACTTAAAGATCTCATCATCCAGACACGTCAGGATGTTCCAGGTGAGAGATCAGTTAAGAACATCCCTGGAGTTTGCATCATAGGCGAAGAGAGGTTTGTGCGCTAAGGCGGTCACTTCTAGGAAGTGGTTTGAGGAGCGTCAGGAGGAGTAGAAGTGGACTGAGATCTGAAGTAGGCCTGTGATGGCGATTGGCCAAGATGCCTTTTTATCTTAACGTGAATACAGCAGCCTGAAATGAAAAGGGAGAACACGGAAGTAATGCCAGGCTTGAGGAAATAGTAAGGGTAGCGACTTGGGGACCTACACCTAGCAGAGAGTGAATTAGAGCAGTAGTTCCATACATGGGATCCAAGGCCCTTAGGGATTCATGAAGATAGTAATAGAGAAATATGAGCTAATTTCAATATTATGAATAGTGTAAATGAATCATACGTTTATCCTCAACAAGGCCTTACAGGCTTATCAAAACATTGGACTCTGCGTTTGTCTATAATTGCATCGGTTTGCTGATGAGTAGCTCTACTTGACTGCTGACATTACCTTGGGGTTTTTTTAATGTGTGGGGTGAACTGATGGTGTCATTAGGTAGTCACAACTGACCTGACGTCAGATCATCCAAGATGTGATTGATCTTAGACTCAAGGCATGGAGTGACAGCCACAGTTAAATGCAGTGCAGTCTATGGTGGCAGAGTGTTTGGGGACCACTGGTGTAAAAGGAGTAGTGACCTAAGCTTTCCCAGCCTGAGCTCTTAAACTCTTCATAGCTCTCACTGAAGTCATTCAGTAAGTCTTTGAAAGAATGTGAAAACAGACCGATTAGCAAATTATAATCCGTTATCCAGTTAGAAGACCATGACCTGAAAACCTTGCATGTGGTTTTTCCTCATGGCCTATGTGGGCCACTTGAGACTCCTTCCAGGAACAGGCTCTTTTGTCCTGTCTTCTGCTGTCCTAATAGTGGAATACTGGGAGCTAGGGTTAAGCTCAGTGCTTGGGCAGTTAGAGGAAGAGGTTAAATAGCAAGAAAAAAGAAAGAAAGAAAAGAAAAAAAAAGAAAGAAAGGAAGTAACCAAAGAATGCACCCAGTGAGAGACATCTTTAGAGCAAGGCTGGGAAGCTCGCCTTAGATACCGTTGGCTGCCAGTCGTGTTCCAGGGAACTTGGACTCTAGGCCTCAGCTGGTTCTGCTGTTTAGACCATGGCTTCTCAACCCTTGGTCTGCAGGAACACCAGGGAAACCCACCGCTTCCAGCAGAAAAAAAAAAAAAAAACATGGCTGAGTTACTGTTAGTGTGATGAACCCATGGAACATTTGATAATGGTTGGCAAAGAATTCTGAAGCATATCAACCACTTTTGACAGACTTGGGAGGTGGAATTGGGCTAAGTCCAGAATTGGGATGTTTGCTATCTGTCCATTCTGTTGACTGATGGTTTCAGAACTGTGGTGACATTTTCTTTTTTCTGGAGTATTTCAGGAAGGGAAAATGTCTTTGCATTCTTCTTTGTGAGTATGTGCACATCCAAACAACATTAGGTTTTTCCATCTCTTTCCTTTGCCGGCTTCATGGGTTTCTGTCTGCATGCCTCTTGCACATCCTCTCCTACCTCGGCCCTCCTTGTGTCCTTATAGAGGGTCTCCACATCCTCCCTTCTCCCCTTTCCTTTCTCCTTCCCAGAGCCAAGCTATGCGAATCGTCCGGACGGTGGGGCAGGCCTTCGAGGTCTGCCACAAGCTGAGCCTACAGCACACGCAGCAGAATGCCGACGGCCAGGAAGATGGGGAGAGTGAGAGGAACAGCAACAGCTCAGGGGACCCAGGTAGGTCACTGCTTTGGTGTGGATGAACAGGCAGGTAGACACACAGCGTGGGGCGGTGGAAGTGAACGGTGGCCCAGGAATGGGGATGTTCAGGTGGGGAGCGGTCTGGTTTTAATCTTGAGCCAATCCCCAAAAGAAGCCTGTTTCCTCCTGGTTCACAGATTCAGAATGTGGGGCTATTTCGCCGGCTGGGTGACTTCCTCCGGAGAGGTGGGGAGAAGACAGGCAAAAAGATTGAGAGAATTGGTCAGAGAATCAAAGATTTCTTTGGGATATTTCAGCCCAGTGAACAGTCCTAAGGATCAGCTTATCCTGGCTAGATTTTTGGACTCTGAAAAATAAATTTCTTCTGAAAACAATTTCCTCCACATTCAAATTCAGTTGTCTCCCCTCCTCCATCTTACCAGGACCAAGTCCTTAACTCCGAGAGTCCTCTTGGGGGCGTGTGTGTGTGTGTGTGTGTGTGTGTGTGTGTGTGTGTGTGTGTGTGTGTGTGTGTGTGTGTGTGTTCGTGCGTGCAGGCAATCAGTTCACTTAAAAAACATTTGATTTTCTCCGTTTCTCTCTATATTCCAAATTTTCTTTAAGGAACGTGTGTTACTTTTATAACAGAAAATTAAACATATTTAAACTATCAAACAAAGAAGCATTTAAACTGGATATCAGGAAACACATTTTAAAGTAGAGTTGTTTATGCTACCAAGTCAGATCCCAAAGAAAATTACCATACAAAAGCACCTTCATAAAACAAATTAGAAAGAAGATAATTATAGTTATCTAAGTAGGTTTTTTTTTTCCTATTTCTAAATTCTGTAGTTTTATGAACCCTCAGTGTGGACATTATTCCAATATCTCCAATCTTCAAGTCTCATTAAAAGTCAGGAATAAGACAAAGGTGTCTTTTATCATCTCTATAATCTAACAGTAAACGTGGGGGGAAAAGTATGAGTATTAGGCAAAAAGTTAATATGGTTTATACATTTTTATGTGGAAAACCCATGAAAATAAACTGAAAGCTATTAGAAATAAAAGAATTTAGTTAAAGAGGTGAGGTCCAATAAATACATATGGATAACTATGGTTTTCTGTTCCAACAATAACCAGTTGGAAGCCATAGTGGAAGAAAATATCCACTAAAATAACAATTTAAAAAGATAAAATGCCTATGAATAATCATAATAAAAATATATGAAGAAAATCATAAACAATTGGAAAGTTCTTTGTTGGGAAATCTCAACATCATAAAAATGTTAATTCTCCTTACATTAATCTATAAATTTAACATTACAATACAAATTTTTAACAGCGAAGTAGGCACCTTGGTACGCTATCATATTCAAAACTTATGGGATACAGATACAAGAGTGCTCAGAGGAAAATCAAAGGCTTAATTATTTACATTAATAGATGATCAATCATGAAAATCAAATTAATTAAACATTCACTTCAAGAAGTTAGAAAATAGAAGAAATCTCACACTGAAAAAGGCATTATCGCAAAGTGGTGAAGAGTAGAGACTCTTGGTTTACATTCTAGCTGCAGTGGTTACTGGCTGTGTGATTTTGGGCAAGTTCCATAACCTCCCTGTGCCTTAGTTTCCTCTTTTAGAAAAAATAGAAATAACAGTAGTGCCTACCTCATAGAATTTTTGTGTTGATTAGATGAGCAGATACATTTCAAATGCTGAGTCTGGTGCTTGGCACATGGTAAACACCAAATACATGTTAGCTATTATTATTTTAAAATATGGGAAAAAACAAGAATAGAAAAAATCCTGGAAGAGATGAGTGATGACAGAGGAGTGGCTTTCCAGGTACAAAAACATATTATAAAGCCATAATAGGTAAAACTGTGCTGATGCATGAATAAGTGCGTGAATGGATCAGAACAGAAAGCTCAGAAATAAACCCAGACACACATGTTGTCATAGTGTGTGATAAAGGTAGAATCCCTATGGAGAAAAATGTGGAAATCATTAATTTTGAAAATTCACATGCTTTGACCCCCAAGTTACCCTCAAATTCCCTTCAAAGAATTCATGTTAAGGGTAAACCCATACATGTATGAAGTAATGCATACATAAAGTTACATAAGCAAAGAATTTGTTATAAAAGCAAAAAATCGGAAATAGCAAGAGGGGACTTTAAAATAAATTATGGTTGCAAATAATGGGATATTACACAGAGTTGTTGTACTCTATGAACTGACAGAAAGTCACCTCCAAGATATTTTGTTGAATTTAAAAAAGAAAAGGTGTAGAACTGTGGATATCATACGCTACCAATTATACTGTAGAAAAATGTATACATGTAAGTGAAGGTGTGTGTGTATATATATGTATATATACATATACACATGAAACCATATATATGCCTACTCTGCATAGAACAGCTCCAGAATGATACACAAGACACTGGTAACTGTGGTTCATTCTGCAAAAAGGAACCAGGTGGCGATAGTGGGAGAAAGATGTACTTTTCATTATACCAGACCTATAGCTGGCCATGTTGCTCAGAGAACAGAAGCTGATCTGCTCCCTTCTGAACTGGAGGATTTGCCCTCAGAGCTGCTAGCTGGAAAAGATTGATACCTTTACGTTATTAACTGTTCTTTGGTAATGCCCTGCTCCCTTGTTGGTGGAGAATCATAGCTAAGCCTCAGAGGCTTTCAAACCCACGGTACCACTAGCAGCCAGGATGCACATATACAAAGAAATTCTAATCAAAAAGTAAAGGGCATTGTCTCTGGTGAAGCCATTTATTCCTGGAGTGAAAGGAGTTGGACATAGGGAGGTTACCTAGAGGTTGAGTGTTTGAACTGTGTTCTTATCACGGAACTCCTGTCTGTGGAGCTTGATCTAGCCTCCGAGCACCTAATCAGAACTAACTTCTCAGCCATTTGCTAAAGAGGTCAGGATGGTATGGTTTGGCCTTTTGGAGAGAAGAGCTGGATAGCATTTCATATAGACTATTGTGAGGGGTAGGTCTTCTTTCGCTCCTGCAGTGGGAGCTACTCCTTCCTTCCCCTTCTAGACCCTGCAGGGGTCTTCTGGGTGGGGGTGGGTTGATATGATTTCCTGTGATACTAGGCAGGATTCTCTCTGGGGGTGAGTAGAGATTCCAGTAGGGATCCCTTCCTATCCTTTTCTCCATCTTGTCTTCTCCCACTCCTCCCCTAGCACCCTGAGTGTATCGTGTACCCTCCAGCTGTTGTCAATGCTGTTCCATCTGCCAGTGGTTCCTGCATTTACCCCACGCAGCCATTCTACTTATCCTTCACTATCCTGTCTTCTGGGAAGCCTGCCTTCCAGCTTCCACTGTCCCATTCTCTTCCTCTCCCCTTCCCGAAAATTTAAACACTTTTTTCCTCCAGGTTCCTATGTTCTTTTCACTCCTGGCTGATGATGTTAACATTAGCATTTAGCCCA
This sequence comes from Lipotes vexillifer, assembly GCF_000442215.2. Classification (NCBI taxonomy): domain Eukaryota; kingdom Metazoa; phylum Chordata; class Mammalia; order Artiodactyla; family Lipotidae; genus Lipotes; species Lipotes vexillifer. Next base: position 862,842 of record NW_006786207.1, read on the forward strand.
CTGTCTACCAGATACATCGTGTCCTCCTGTCTTCAGTAGAGTGCAAGCTCTGGGAGGGTAGGGACTGTTCCTGGCATAATAAATACTTGTTGAATAAACTGGTAAACATGGTCAGTGATTGTGGCAAGGGATGTGTGTCATTTTAGTCATTGTCAACAGCATTTATTCAGTGCTTACTCTGTGCCAAAATGAGCATGGAGAGTGAGTAGAAATTTCAGCAGGGAGTGACTTCTAAACAGTCCCCTTGATGAAGAACGATGACCTTGGTTGGGGGGAGTAGGTAGAATTGAGGTGATATAGCCTAGAAGGTGAGACTGGAGGGCTGAAGAGAGTACTGATGGTGATGAGTGATGGTGGCTGAGGCTGCAGATAGACACCAACGTGGCTACTCTCTTCTGACTAACAGGTGGTCAGCGTCGAGATAATGGGCCCATCAGCTACATGCACCTCTCCTTTTATAACCTGTTTGGTGATAATTTTTTCAAATTACAGTAATATACGTGAGATTTCAGCTATTTGGCACCTTCTGTATACCATTCTCCCTAAGAAGAATGTAACTGATGTTCTACATGTAGAAACATCTCGGTTCATTTTAGGGAAGTCTGTCAGGCCCAGCGTAGTTGCTTCAGAGTTTAAGATGTCAAAACACTGAGTGTATCTCTTTAAGGAGGTCAAACACGGGTTGGATATGCTCTCCATATATCGTATTGGCATCTCTGCAGAGTAAAGGGAGTGGTAGGGGCTCTCCCCAACTCATGTAAGGGAGAATCTGGCCTGTGGAGTGATGTAAATTGTATTTTCCAGGGAGAGAGAGAGAGAGAGAGAGAGAGAGAGAGAGAGAGAGAGAGAGAGAGAGAGAGAGAGACAAACACACACACAATGTAAGGGAGAATCTGGCCTGTGGAGTGATGTAAATTGTATTTTCCAGGGAGAGAGAGAGAGAGAGAGAGAGAGAGAGAGAGAGAGAGAGAGAGAGAGAGAGAGAGAGAGACACACACACACACACACACACACACACACCACACACACACACACACACACCATTTTAAGGAATTGGCTCATGTGATTGTGGAGGTGTGGCCAGTCCAAAATCTGCAGGGTAGGCTCCAGGCTGGAAATCCAGGAAAGAGTTGCAGTTCAAATCTAAAGGTGGTCTGCTGGCACAATTCCCTCTTCTTACAGAGAGGTCAGTCTTTGTTCCGTTAAGACCTTCAACTGTTTGGTTGAAGCTCACCTACATCATGGAGGGTAATATGCTTTACTCAGAGCCTACTGATTTAAATGTTTACTCTCATGCGAAAAATACCTTCACCGCGATATCTAGAATAATGTTTGGTCAAATATCTGGGCACCACGGCCCAGCCAAATTGGCACAGAAAATTAACCATCACAGAAATGAGAAGGCAGTGTGGCATGATGGAGAGAGTGTTGGACCAGCAGACTAGAGAAGCAGCTGAGAGTTTGGGTTCTGGCACCTGAACAGCTGGGCTTGAATCCTAACTCTACCACTTCTCAGCTGGGTGATCCTCAGCAAACTTTATAGTTTGCCTGGATTGTTCTTATCTGCTAGGTGTTGGGAGATAATGCATGTAAATCAGCATCATGCCCAGCATGTAATACACTCTAAATACACATTAGCTATTAGCCAGTTCTCCAGTTCAGAGTCTCAACTACGTGACCCCATCTGTGCAGTGGGGGCAGTGGACAAGAAGATCTCTGAAGTCCCATGATTTTATGACAGATCCACGTTAAATGATTAATCAGGTGCCCTCTGAATGCGGCGTAGTGCCATTGCCGTGAAGTGAAACCTACTTTGAGTATCAGTGCTCAGAATTCTACAGATCTGAGATGGGAAATGTTTTCTTATCAAGCCCCATAGTCACTTCCCTTTTACAGCCCCACTTGCTTCCATACTGGTCTATAAACTGCTAGGAACGCGTTCCTTTTTGCCGTAAATTCTTCACCCAGAAGAATTTATTGACTCCATTAGGATTTTTCTCTGTAATAGGGCACCTTGAAGCTCCACAGTGGAACTGTTGGTTGGCAGGTTTTCTTTTCCTTTTAACAAGAATCTTGCTTCCACATTAGGGAGCTTTCATTTAATGCAGTGTTTATCTTTCCAGTGGAGCTGCCCCAGGCAGGCCGTTTGTTACGCAGAAGAAACTTGTTTACTCCGGAGGGATTGGAAAGTGCGGAGGCTTTGCTATCTTCTTTGATGTCTTGTCAGCCCTTTCCCTTCTGGGTTTCGGGAGTGCTTTTAATGAAGGTCCTCACTTTCATTGTGTGTGCTGCCTCTCTCTTTCTTTTTCTGCCTGCCTTTCTTTCCTCCCTCATTCTTCCCACCATTCCCTACCCTGGGGGAGATTTATCTTTTGTATCTTTTGGCAGCAGCTGCCCTTGGCCAGTACCCGGGGCTCAGAGCCAGGTGGGGCCGCTGCCCCTGTTCCTCTTGCCTTGCTTTGCCCTGTGCAGTTTCTTTGACTCCTGGAGAGGGTTTCCCGGGAGAGAACCCGTTCCCCTGGAGGCGTCCCTCTTCCCACGGCAGCAGACAATCCAACGTGGGGAAGGGCTTGGAGCCCTTTGGAGATTAGAGCTTCTTAGAAATAAAACTCTTGCCATCTAGACAGTGAGCAGTGGATTCAGGAGTATTTACTGTATACCTGTTACATCTGCTGGACCTGAGCATCTGGCTTATTCGAGCAAGCACACCACTGACCTTGTGTCACTTGCACACCTGCTCTTCCATCTCATCAGGCCACCACTGCCTGATCCTTTGGTTCTCCTTAGTTTCAGTTCCCTTCCTTCATTCAGCAGATGTCTATCAAGTTTCCGCATATGCCAGGCTCGATTCTGGCGATACTGTGAACAAGACAAGGTTCCCGCTGGCGGGGACCTCACACTGAAAGTTGGGGTGGGGGATCAAACGGATGACAAACAAGACCATTTTAGGGGATGTCGATGCAATGAAGAAGATAAAGCAGGGTGGCTGAGACTACAGGTGGAAGCAGTGAGCCTGCTGGGAGACGAGGTGGTGCAACGGTTAAAAGCACCAAGCCTGGAGCCAGACTGGCAGGCTTTGAGCCCCAGCTCCAGCCTTACCAGCTATGTGCCTCAGTTTCTTTATCTGTCAAATGGGGATAATAATAGTGCTTCACTCTCAGGGTGGTTATAAGGATAAATGAGTTAAGACATGTAAATCCCTTAAACTAGTGCCTGGAACACAGTAAGCACTATTTGAGTTTAAGCTATTGCTGTTGCAATTTTGAGGCAAAAAGTGGCCATTTCAAGTACTTTTGGACTGAGCTGATAATCCTTTTTTTTTTTCCAACCATTTTATTTTGAGGTATAATTGACACGTAAAAAGTTCTGCATTCATCCAACAGTACCTGTCCATTTTGCCCTATGACGCCGGTCCATTACACATCTGTGGTCCCCAGACTTGGCCCCAGGCTACTTTGCCATTCAGCAGCCCTTCTGCCTTTCCCGTATCCCCAGTTTCCGTCTTGGTGGACGATGTTCTTCTCCCGTCTGAGATTAACCTTTTCACTGCCTCTGCTTTTCCCCTCATCTCGCCTCTTCCTAAACCCTGAGCCATCAGCTCTCTCTCCTAAATCATCACCTGAATCTTCTACTGTGCTGACTTTTCCCCCCACTGCAAAGAGATAAGGTCAAGTCTTTTCCATCATAAAAAAAACCAAAAATCAAACCTTCCTTGTCCCTGCATCTCCCCCAGCCTATCTCTTTCCTCTCCATAGTCAAGCTTCTTGTGAGACACATTTATACTCATTGTCTACGTTTTACCCCACCCTCGCCATCAGCCCTTCAACCTCCAGTGATCTGGTGTCTGCTGCCTGCCGTTCCTTCCTGAAACGACCAGTCCAGGTCACTGAAGGGCCACCTAGTCGGCAACTTGAACCAGCCTTTGTCTGCAGTGTGCACCACTGGGAATGAAGCACTCCCCTTCCCCAGCTCCTGGGGCCCCCCACCGCCACCCCGCACT
>NW_006786207.1:866851-867195 GCF_000442215.2 Lipotes vexillifer
CTTTTTTCTCCGCTAGCTGCTTTCCACCATCCTTTGTAGGGTCTCCTTTTTACCTCCCCTCAGGTGTGGGGATTTTCTCCTGGGATTGGTCCCTTTGCTCTTTTTTGACTGCCCGTGGTTTTAACTCCAGCCCAGACCTTTCTCTTGAACTCTCCACTTATGAATAGTGGATATCTCCAGCTAGCTGCCACAGACTCTCACAATTTCATTCTCTTATCCACAATCCTCCTTCTCCAGAATTTTCCCTAAAGGATGCCAGTCTCTACTCAGTCACCTAAACCAGAGTTTTAAAACTCATTCTACGTGTATTCCTCTCTCTCTCCCTCCCCATCTCCTCCTCTTTC
>NW_006786207.1:867205-881903 GCF_000442215.2 Lipotes vexillifer
TTCCCCGCCCACAGACAGTTGGTTACCAAGTCCTGTGATTTCTGCACCCCTGAAGGTATTTCAGATTTGTCCCCTCTGTTCTGTCTTATGCCACCTCTTTAGCTTAAGCCCTCATCTTTCTCCCCTAGAGTATTGCTTTCTATCTTGTCCCTTATAGATCTATCCTCCACATCATCCCTAGGTGAAATTTGAAACAATGAAAATCTTTTGGTATTACTTAACCTGCTTTCCTTCCTTCAAGATCAGATCCTGACTCTTCCTGGTCAGGTCCTTCCCGCAGAGTCATTTGCAGTGTCTCCAGCCATGCTGCGGATTTCTGTACCTCTGTGTCTTTGCCCCTGCCTTGCCCTCTGCCTAGAGTGCCTTCCATGGCCTCCCCTCCCCTCTGCCTGCTTCTTCACCTGCCTTAGCTGGTACTCCTTCCTCAGGAGGTGTTTCCGCTCTGCACAGGCTTCTCTAACACCCACCTGACTTAGATGTTCCTCTTCTGTTGTCCTGCCCCCTGGATAGCTCCCTCATAGGTGATACAGCCTCATGCTCCATCTGTGGTTTATGTCTGTTTCTTCCATCAGGCAGGCTGGGGAAGCATTGAAAGCACAGATTTCGCTTATTCATCTTTATGCCCAGTAGATTTCTTTTGTATACAGGGTTCTTAACAAATACTTACTGAGTAGATGAATGAAATCAGCATATGTCTAGAGACTATTCAATGTATCCAGTATAGTTTAAATAAACAGTTTAAAAAGTACCACCCCCTACCCCAAGTTCAGTCTTACCTGTCCCTATTACAATTTGAAATCCATAGTGCCCAATCCTGTAAGTTTCCTGGTTTTACCAGATTTTCCTATCATTTCCTTGTCCCTTGGGCTTGTCGATATCAGGAACATTGCAAATACCAGATTTTGTCCCTTGTCTGATAGGACCTGAAGAAGACCGCTTGCTGTGGGTCCCTTTTCGAGATATTGTGTTATCTGATACACTAACAGGCACACACACAGTAATAATATCCCTCCATCTAGCTTGTTCTTTTTCTCTACCCCAGCTTTACCCCCCTGGTTCTAACAGATCTGTTACTATACAGGCATACCTAGGAGATATCGCGAGGTCAGTGTCAGACCACAGCAATAAAATGAATATTGCAATAAAGCGAGTAGCACAAAGTTTTTGGTTTCCCAACGCACATAAAAGTTATCTTTACACCATACTGTAGTCTATTAAGTGTACAATAGTATTATATGTAAAAAAACTGTACATACTTTTAAAATACTTAATTGCTAACAAATACGATCATCTGAGCAAACCGTAATCTTTTTGCTGGTGGAGGGTCTTGCCTCAGTGTTGATGGGTGCTGACCGATTAGGGTGGCGGGTGCTAAGGTGGGGGGGGGGGGCTGGGACGGTTTCTTAAAATAAGGCATCAGTAAAGTTGGCCACATTGGTTGACGCTCCTTTCACAAACAATGTCTCTGTAGCAGGGCAATGCTGTTTTATAGCATTTTACCCACAGTAAAACTTTCAAAATTGGAGTCAGTCCTCTCAGACCCCGCCGCTGCTTTATCAGCTGAGTTTATGTAATATTCTAGATCCTTTGTTGGCATTTCAACAGTCTTTACACATCTTTGCCAGAAGTAGATTCCGTCTCGAGAAACCACTTTCTTTGCTTATCCATACGAAGCAGTTCCTCATCTGTTCAAGTTTTATCATATGACGTTGCAGCAATTCAGCCACATCTTCAGGCTCCCCTTCTAATGCTAGTCCTCTTGCTGTTTGCACCACATCTGCAGTTATTTCCTCCACTGAAGTCTTGAACCCCTCAGAGTCATCCATGAAGGCTGGGATCAACTTCTTCCAAAATCCAGTTCACGTTGACATTTTGGCCTCTTCCCATGGATCATGGATGTTCTTAATGGTGTCTAGAATGGTGCCTCTTTTCCAGATAATAAGACTTGAAATTCCTCCTTGATCCATGGGCTGCAGAATGGATGCTGTGCTAGCAGGCGTGAAAACAACATTAATCTCGTTGTACCTGTCCATCAGAGCTCTTGGGTGACCAGGTGCTTTGTCAATGAGCAGTAATAATTTGAAAAGAATCTTTTTCTCTGAGCAGTAGGTCTCAACAGTGGTCTTAAAATATTCAGTAAACCATGCTGTCAACAGATGTGCTGTCATCCAGGCTTTGTTGTTCCATGTGTAGGGCACAGGCAGAGTAGATTGAGTGTAATTCTTAAGGGCCCTGGGATTTTCGGAGAGGTGAGTAAACATTGGCTTCAACTTCAAGATGAAGTCACTGGCTGTATTAGCTCCTAAAGAGCATCAGCCTGTCCTTCGAAGCTTTGAAGCCAGTCGTTGACTTCTCCTCTCTAGCTATGAAAGTCCTGAATGACAGCATCTTCCCAATATAAGGCTGTTTCCTCTACATGGAAAATCTGTTGTTTAGTGTAGACACCTTCGTTAATGATCTTAGCTAGATCTTCTGGGTAACTTGCTGCAGCTTGTACATCAGCACTCACTGCTTCACCTTGCACTTTTTCCTTATGGTCATGGCTTCTTTCCTTAAACCTCATGAACCAACCTCTGCTAGCCTCAAACTCTTCTTCTGTAGCTTCCTACCTTCTCTTAGCCTTCATAGAATTTAAGAGCGTTAGGGCCTTGCTCTGGGTTAGGCATTCACAACTTGGCTAACTGTTGCAAGAGGCCTTGCTTTTGACCTGTTTTGGCTTTCAACACGCCCTCCTCACTAAGGTGAATCATATCTAGCTTTTGATTTAAGATGAGAGACATGTGACTCTTCCTTTCACTTGAACACTTGAGGCCAGTGTAAGGTTATTAATTGGTCTAATTTCAATATTGTTGTGTCTTAGAGAATAGGGAATAGGGTTAGGGAATCAACTCTTCATACTTGCTACTTACATTAGCCTGTGCAGTTTTACAGTCGGTGCTTGGTCTCTGAAGCCTCTTAAGAAGTTTTATTTGAAGACAGTAGTGATGAACCTAATCCCAAATGTAGAGAAAAAAATGTTTCCTGGGAAATGCCTGAGAATTGCCAGGTGTTTTTATAGAGCCCAGGAAAGAGAGAGGAACAGGGAATGAAGAAAAATAAGAAACAGTAGGAATTTCATACACGTGCTGAGCGTGTGACCAAAGACATGGTCACTGTCTTCGGTAGGAAGGGGCAAGTGGGAAATAGACAAGACAAGGCGTGCAAACCAGCCACCTGTCTCTCCTCTGCCACTGCCGCCTTCTCCAGGGCCCTTCCCTAGCTTCTGCTCCTGGGGGACGGTCAGAGGCAGGCTCTGAGGATGGGAGACTGATGTACTGTGTGGGATGGGGCCTCGGATCTCCTTGTCCTTATTTTTCAGACCTGCAACCCTCCCACCCACCTAACTCAGCCTCCACTGTATAGTTGAAGGAACTGGGGCCCAGGGGGTGAGGTGATTTACCCCTTATCTGACAGCCCGTTAGGAGCATGGCAAAGCAGTCATGTGCAGGCTTGAGGAAATGTTGTCTTTGTTTCTGGACTTTAAAAGGATATTAAAATGAGAACATCTTATTGGATTGGAAATTTAACGGACTTGAGTGAAAAGATATGTGAAAACGTTACAAAGCCAGTGGCGTCCCTAGGCGTGACACAGTCGAAAACTAAAGTGTTGGGAAAGTAGGACGTTGTTCTTAGTGTGGCTGTTCCCCTTCCCTGCCCTTTCTGTTGTCCCTGTAGGCCGCCAGCTCACCGGAGCCGAGAGGGCCTCCACGGCCACCGCAGAGGAGACGGACATCGACGCAGTTGAGGCCCCGCTCCCAGGGAATGATGCCCTGGAATTCAGCCGAGGTGTGACTGACCTCGACGCGGTAGGGAAGGAAGGAGGCTCCCACACAGACTCCAAGGTAAGCTGGAGGTGGCCCACCCAGGTGGTCTGCACGCATATCACCTCCCAGAGCAGTCTGTGTCACAGCCTCAGCCACCATCAGTCACCTCTTAGGCCCTGCCGGGTCACCTTTAGAGTGAGGCCCTCCCCAGCACGGTGGTGGTTCAAGAGCATGTTTTACTTCCTTTCAGAGGGGCCTAACTTCTAGAGATTCAGTCCCCGTGTGTTGATGCTAGACGCTGCTGCGTGTCATGATACCACAGAGCTCATTCCTGATGCGCACCACCCTCCAGGGTCCCATCAGCACTCGGTCCCCTTCTTCTCAGTGGAAGCCCCACCTTTAATGGCACCTTGTCGCTGCACAGTACCTGTGCATGGCTAATCCTTGCACAATGTGACATGATCCCCGGGGGCTTAGCTGAAGGAGCAGAGTGAGTTAGGGCTGCCTCTGCCTGCAGCTAGCAGTTGTGTGCCTTTGATGCTCCTGGGGAGGCTGGAGATTGGCCCCTTGGAGGTTAGAAACTGTCAGACCACCTCAGGCGTCATCAATTTCAACCTCGTATCTTACGGGTGAGATGATGGACGCCCTCAAGGAGTTCCTGATAGGATCCAGGTTAAGAAACTAAGAACCTCCAACCCGAAGACAAAACAACCCCCCCCCCACAACAGGAGGAAAATACTGACAAATTGCCCTTCCTGTAGATTCCCTGCCAGTTCCCTGTATCAGGAGTGCCTCTCTTTCCTCACCATGCAATGCCTTTTCTAACGTGGAAGTCGTTAGGCTAGTTCATCAGAAGGAGAAACCTGTCTAGTTTGAAGGGCAATGTTGTTCCAGATTGTCTGCCTGATATCTTCTTTGGTGCCCAATTTGTACTCTGCAAGTGGCAAAAGCCCTCTGTCACTGGGTGCTTCCTCTTGCACATCTGAAAAAGGACCAGCAGCAGAGCTGCCAGAAATCAAATTCAACCCTGTGCTTGAATTCTCTGGCTCACAGAAACCATCTTAATGAAAGTGTCCAACTACCAGGAGGGAGACAGGAGGGAAGGGAATGGAAACTGCTTTCCCCTTCCAGAAAGAGGATCTCTCCAGACTACTATCTGTGTCCCGACTTGCTTCCCTGGTGGCTCTCACTGTGAGAGGAGGCCGTGCTGTGCTGGAGCGCCTCCCTCACGTGTGGCCAGCTCAGGAGAACCCCGCAGAGCCTGGAAGAGGGAGCCCTAAGAACACAACAAAGTAAAGGTAGAAGCCGCCCCGTAGTGGGGTGGTAGGTAGCTGTCTTTCATAGAGACAGATCCCTCTAAGTCCAGAACCTCAAGTGACTCAACAACATGGTATAGTTGGAAGCTGTGGGCAAGAGATGGGATGATCTCAGCTGCCTGGTCTCCCATCACATGGCATCAGTAACTCAGGTGTCCAAATAGGGTTTTCTGACTCTGTGGTCCCAGCCCAGGCCGTCAGATCATCATCTCCTCTGTGGGGGGTCTGTCCACATTTCCACTGAAGATGTAGCATTGGGGCTTCCCAGGTGGCGCAGTGGTTAGGAATCCGCCTGCCAATGCAGGGGACGCGGGTTCCAGCCCTGGTCCGGGAGGACCCCACATGCCGCGGAGCAGCTAAGCCCGTGCACCACAACAGTAAGCTTGCGCTCTAGAGCCTGAGAGCCACAACTACTGAGTCTGTGTGCCACAACTGCTGCAGCCCACATGCCTAGAGCCCGTGCTCTGGAAGGGAGGCCACTGCAATGAGAAGCCCGCACAATGAAGAGTAGTCCCGCAACTAGAGAAAGCCCACGCACGGCAATGAAGACCCAATGCAGCCAAAAAAAAAAAAAAAAAAGACGTAGCATTTCCAGCTCTTGGTTAAAAGCGGGCCATTTCACCCCACCCTCCTACATGCTGTATGTATTAAAGGCAGAGTGAGGCCCCTAAAGGTGGTGCCTGCCCAGGGTCACGCCGTGTGTCCTCTTCTCCGCCAGGTCTCAGCCCGACCCCAGGAGCCCATGCTGACAGCCTCGCCCAGGATGCTCCTTCCCTCGTCTTCCTCGAAGCCCCCGGGCTTGGGCGTGGGCACGCCGCTGTCCACCCAGCACCAGATGCAGCTCCTCCAGCAGCTCCTCCAGCAGCAGCAGCAACAGACACAAGTGGCTGTGGCCCAGGTTCTCCTCAGCCTCCTCCCTACTTCGCAGGCTCCACTCTCATGGGCTTGACGCGCCTTCCTTAGCCAGGGGCACAGGGCCGGTTTACAACCTAGCGAGCTGTGAGGGTTGGCTCCCGCTGTTGGGTCGTTGCTTGTGGAGGAATGGGGGCGGCAGGGAGGGGAGAGATGGGGGACGCGGTTGACATGGGAAGAAGCGTTTTGGCTTCCTGTGTACCCCCCGCTCTGAGCTGGGCTTGGCTGGCTTGGCTGGATGTTGTTGGATAATGATTTGAACTTCCTAAGGAACAAGATGCACATAATTTCACCCTTCCTTTCCTACCTTCATTTGCTGGTGTTTGGGGTGGGAAGGGACTCCTCTGGAGTCAGGACAGATGTGACTTTGTGATACCACTCTTAAAAGAGTTTAAAGTATGAATTGGTCCCAAACACCCTTGCAGAAGCTACCACCCTGGAAACCTTGTCCATAGGGGTTTCCATGCCTCTGTTAGTCATCTACGCATTCCAGGAAGGATTTTTTTTTTTTTTTTTTTAAAGATTTCTCCAAGCAGAATTTGATACCATACTGGCCTGGAGTTCATTATATTGGGATTTAACTTACAGGAACTTAGGTGTATATTTGAGCCATAATGAGAAGACTTGGCTTAGATTTCAGGAGCCAAGTGCTGTTTGAGCCCTGAAGACATGTTGTGCTGCTGCTGCTTTAGAAAGGAGGGGTGAGCTTATTTCCTTGCTGCTTTTAGCAGGGATCCCTTTCGCTTGCTCTCTGTGCAGGGCATGGTAGTCCACATCTTCCTTGGAACTTGTGAGTCTGAGCTTCATCTTCTCTACGGGCAATCGGGGAATAGTGAAGACACAATCATTTGTACCATTTACAGGCTGAATCCTGTGGTAGGAGTCAGACAGGGTGAGGACCTGGGTGGGTAGATGCAGACAGTGAGGAGGAGGGTGGGGTCTTCAGGGTTTGGAGAGTTGGTGAGAGATCGGGAAAGGCAGCTCTGTGCATCGACTTTCCACATCTGGTCAACCAGGCTGGCCTTCTGCGTTCTTGAACGAGAGCACGAAGACTTCTCTAGGGAGCTCTTATGGATCCTCATCGTTTCTTCTCCTCACTCGTCTTGTGACCCTTGGGTGGAGTGAATCACCCAGGCGGAGCCGTCCTTTCCAACACATACCCCTTGAGGAAGCATCCAGCAGCCTAACCAGAACGATGCAATGACTTGGGTCTTGAAAAGACCTTCTTTGTAACAGTCTCACCCTGACCTGGGCCTGAGGCCCAGCCTCATGGGTGCCTTTTGCAGCCAGGTTTCAAGAGAGTAAAATCAGTAGGGCACTGCTTCCAAGGGGATTTGAACCTTTTTAAAAATCCGGACCATGAACCCAAAAGGATGTGTGCTAATTCTAGGAGGATTCGCAGGTGTTCCCAAAACAGCAACAAAGAGGAGGAATGTCATTAATGACTTCTTATATTTGGGGGAAGAATCATTGCCTTTTGTCAGATAACACAGTTCATGTCCTCTAGCTACTAACGGAGTGGCTGTCCCGAGAATCCCCTCCTCCCAGCTGTGATGGCTGACAGGAGCAGAAAGCCGGCGTGCTGCAGCACAGGGCCGTTCAGCAACTCATGTCATTTCCAGAGTTTCCCATTAAATATAAATCCATCCTCCAACCATGATACTTTTCCCCTTCAGCATATCAATTGCCAAGTAATTATTATTTATCTAAGAACGGGCTTGATGCGTCTTCATGGTGAATATTATTGGAGAGGCATTTGAATGTGAACTCACTGCTTAATACTAAAGAGAAACTATTTGCACATGTACAGTCCACACAAGAAGAGTGTTGTGGCAGTTAACGTACTCAGCGAAGCCACAAGACCTGTAAGTCTCCCACAGTCAGGATGAAACCCTAAGAGTGGTTCTCTGGCCCAGAATCAAGCATCTGTCTCAAGCAGGCATCACTGCCCTGGCCCTATTTTAGTTGCCTCTGTCCTTGAAGACAGTGAAGCTAGGAGAGGGGAAGAGCACGGTGCTTGCAGTTCACTTGATGAGCCTCTCTCAGTTCCAGCCACTTCCACAGGCTGGACACCCTCAGCCTCTCCTGCACTTGGAATCTGTTGATTATAGTTGGTGGTGTCCTGGTTGAGTCTCAGTTCAGGCAGTGACATGATTGAAAGGCCACCAGGGTGCATCGGTATCCCACATGGATGAAATGACTTGGGGTAGGGTCGTAGACTTCTAAAATCTTCAGGTCAGACAGCACCTTGAGGTCTTCAGAGAGCTTCTGGAGCAGACTCCTCTGCCCTTCTCTACCTTCCTCATAAGCAGTCTCTTCAGTTTGCCCCTCCCTTTGCTGCCCGGGAATGAAGCAGCCGTATTATTGTAACCTCTCAACTGGCTTTCAGCTCCCCTGTCCTCCGGACCGATTCAGTCCTAAACCAGCCTTCAGCGACAGGCTTCTCTGCGTGTTCCTCTCCCACTCTCTTTGTAGCATTTGATCCAAGGGCTTTTTATTAGTATCCATATCTTTGGGTATAAACGATATAAGATACATAGGTGGACTAATAGATAGGTCTTCTTGACATCTTTCATGCATATAAAACATATCAAATCTGGCATACTTGGTTTCTCTGCACAGTGTCCAGTACGAGGTCAGCTTTTACTTGTTCTGTCAGACTCTACTGCCATCAAACTGCAAGGTTTCTTTCTTCGTTAAACTACCAGCAGAGTCCCCAGAATTCCAATGGGTAATACTGTGACCTCAGCACTTCAGTGGGAACATATTTTCCTTTGCTCTGGGGGCATCCAAGTCCTCCTCTGTGGCTCCTGAGAAGAGCTAAGGATAAAGACAGTTTCTTGTAAACAGGTGCACTCTTGGGGTCCCTTGTTGCATGATTTATGCCCCTCTCCCCCATTTATTCTCACAGGCCAGTCTGGTTCTACTGTTATCAATGGGGCTAGGCTTAGATCTCCTTCACGGCATTCTGATTTGGTTTAAGACCTCAAGATCTCTCCCAGCCTCTCCCTAAATTGGTTCAGAGCTGGCCTAGAAAGGGCCTGTCCTGGCCTTAAAGGTATCCAGGCAAAGGTGTCGCTCAGCTGCCTCTTAAGCATTTCTAGATTAGATATCAGTGTGTAAATAGTGAACCCAAGCCCTTTGGACCACTTTCCCGACCCAGCATGAGGCTTGCCTGGCTGCACTAGCTTCCTGCTTTTAGATGGGCCAGAAGTTCAAGGGTGCGAATGAGAGTATAGCCAAGCCTTGAACCAAAGCTGGGATGTAGCTGGCGCCCACATGGCCACGGGCTGGGCCCACACAGCTCCAGAATTGATCCAGGCGCTGTGGCTGACTGGCAACAGTTAAGTAGGCCAGACTCCTTCACAGTTTGCCAATTTCTGGCCTAGCTCATGGGGAAAATGTTATACTGCAGCTCAGTATTGCTATTTAAAGATTTCTCCTCTACCTGCTGCCACTTGCACTTGTTCTGAGACAAGTGATTGGTTACTTATGCTTCGCAATTGTGTATGCCGTAGTTAGAGGAACAGCGCTAAAAACCTTCCACACCCCTCCGAGGCCCTAGATTTAGCATCTGACCTTGTGGCTTCCCCCAGTCCCCAGCGCCCTGGGTGCACTGCCCAGGTCCCTGCCTTGTGCATGCTGAGACAGCGCTGCCTGCCTCCGCTTGTGTGTCCGGTGTGTGTGTGGGCAAATCGCTCTGGTTCTCTCCACTGCCATTTCCATGTGCCTGCCGCTCCCTAACTTCAGCCTGGGCCTGCCCCCACTTCTCGCGGAGGAGCTGGAGTCCAGGCAAGTAGGCTGGAGAGCCAGTGGGCGGTGGTCTGGTGTTGCTGGGTGGGTTGAGGGTGGGTATCTGAGTTTGGGGAAGTGGCACCGAGCTGGAGGGCACAGGGTCGAACTTACGCTTGTAGTGCTGTGGCAGGGATGCAGAACTGGACACCGCCCTCCAGGCGTGGCCCTCCCGCGGACTTAGATCGTGACCAGAATAAGTCATTGCCAAAGACCACACAGCTCTGGAAAGGCCAAGCTAACCCCTACCTTTCCAGAAATTGATATGGCCTACCTTTGCAAAAGGTGTCTGATGCTTTAAGAGTGTGCTGAGTACAAATAAGTCCCGCCTGGTAGGGAAGAGGCGGTGTTATCTGCTCCTGTGGTGCCATGGAGGAAGCGAGCACACAGCTGTAGCTGTCTGCCCAAGCCAAGGCTGAAAATAATGCTGCCTCATTTTGGTGCTTCAGGGCCAGGCCCACATATGCAAAGCACAGGGACTATTAAATTGCCTCGGATTTAAAGGAAGTCTTGGCTGTTTTGTCCCAGCGTGGCCTGGTCTGGGTTCTCCTGTGGTGTGCCGACTGCTGCAGCGACAGGTCGGAGCCTTATGCCTGCTGCCACTTTTGACGGCTGCAGGAGCAGAAGGGCTCGTTAGCGCTGGGTTTAGGCAGCGGCAGCAGCGTGTGCTTTCTCATTCCCAGGGTTTGAAAATGCCTGAAATGTTATAACTACGTTTGCAAAGCTCAAATTCTTACTTAGTCTGGCACGAGGAGGACTCAAACACAGCATTTTTCATGGTGCTGAGTGCCAGTGGATTTGTGATGAAAGCATTTGGTGCAAGGGTCGTCTTTTATGTACCGATGGTACCTCCACCACTGGAATGGTTACCTGCAAAAGAAACTTCCAGTTCGTTTTCCCCTGGCTTCTGCAGGAGGGAGTTCCTCTTTTGTTCCCAGTCCTAATTCTCTGACTTCCCAGTGGAAATCTAGAGATGTTCTTCAGTGAGCCTTTAATGAATGGCCCCTGGTACTGACCACTCCATACACCTGGATGTAAAAATCACAGACTGTCCGAGCCTCTAGCCAACCCTCTCAGTTGAAAGATGGAGAAAGTGTGGTCCAAGTAGAAGTGAATTACCTGCAGTTGCAGAGGGAGTAACCAGCAGACTCAAGTGTTCCAGCTTCCGTTGGGATGTTCAGATGTGGGGTTCAGGCACCTGAGTCTGTAGCATGTGTGTGCAGGGAACCCTCCAGAGATGCCAGTTAGTGGTAGGCAGGATTCTCCACGTTTTCTGTATACACGCATTGAAAGTTTTGTTCCACATTTATGCCTAATGTTTCTGTTTTGTTCCAAAGAAAATAGAAAATGGATAATTAGCAATTCTGTCTGCTCGGTACATTCCTTTCAATGATACTCTTAGTTGGAATAAGTTGCATTACCTGCAGATAGAAGGTTAAGGTTGGCCTTTCCTCTGGGGGCCCTTCTGGGGGTGGGCTTCCCACAGCAACTGTCCTGTTTCTCAGAAGCAACAGGATCTGGGGGACTCACGGGTGAACTACCTCCATGCCTCAGTTTCTGGGGAAGATAGAGGCTTAATAGCCATCCACCATCTGATATGTAGATTGAAATATTATTGCCACTCTTTTCTCTGTTCTCACCCTTCTCTAGATCTCTCTTTAGATTATCTGAGGCAACAAATGAGGCTGATTTCTGGACCAAAATATCAGTTCTGTCCTTAGCAGCACCTGGTGGAGAACAGAGTTACTTTAGATTCCTTAGGCATCCTCCCCCCCGCCCCTCCGAGGGAAAGATCGGCCTCACCTTGGGAGCCACTAATGGAAAGTGGCAACTAATCTCATTAGTGTCCCCACTTAGAGGCAGAGCCAACTGCAGGATCAGGTCCTGAAATCCGGGCAGCAGGGGAAGCAGCCGCTGCATCCAAGAGTATGACCTCCGAGTGCTGGCTGCTGGGAGGGCAGACACTGGGCTGGCAGGACCCTGGGTCAGGCTTGGCCAGACGGTGGGGTGGACAAGGGCTTTTACTCCCTGATAGAACGTGAATCTCTTTGGAGCAGATTACTTTTCAGAAATCCAGAGCATTTGTTGTCTGAGCCAGAGAATTGGCTTTTCCAGTTCCTTCCTTCTCTCTCCTCCGCTCCTGGTTCCAGCTCTCCCACCCTGCTCACCCTGACTCTGTGTCTTTATCCACACCATGTTTTCGGTTCAAGAAAACCCTCTTTCCCACAGGCTGCCTTGGTCCAGGCCACCAAATTCATCAGCTCTGCTTATTCAGGGACCTTCAGAAACCCTCCTAGAGACCCCTTTATCCACTTCTTAGCAGAAAAATCACATATGTATAAATATTGTCATCGTCTCGTGACTCAGTTTCTTCAAACCAGGGTCCTGACAGAATCACCCCACCTCTCCTCCCACTGAATTGTATCCCCACACCCAGATTGCACACGAAGAGCAGACCCTACTGGGCCCTGGGCATTCGGGGTGTGCCATTGCCAGGTGCTCTACCATGAGAAGGGGAGAGTTGATGAGGGTCCCCCTCTTCTCATAGAGGGCGTCTCTGTAAAGCTGTTGACCTCAGCCCTGCCGGGGTTGCTGTATGAGGCCCTGTTATGAGTCAGTCAGCAAACGTTTGACATTTGCCAGGTAGGAAGCATGCTCCCAGGTGTCCTGGGAAATAAAAAGGGAATGGAATGTCAGGGAAGGAAGCTGACACCCACCCACAGATGTGGAAACACAGACCATGACAGCCATTTCACTGACTTAGAAAGGGCCTGTGTAGGGCTTCTTATTTCTCACGGTATTTGGATGCGAGGAAGGGGAGACGGAAGATTGCAGGGGGTTTACTGTGACACTGTTCTTAGCTAGTGGGTCAGTATATCAGTTTTTGGTTTCGTTTTTTAAAAGACAAGATAACACAAACATACCTGCCTCAACACAGCAGTAATATGTTAGCTGTCAAAGGAGTTCCGACAGGGATGGCGCAGGGGGCAGGGTCTGGGGCCCAACTCTTTCCTACCTTTTGCTCGTGGTGTGGGGCTCTGAGTCGTACATGAGTGACACATCATGGCCCTCACTCAGGACAGAGAGAGATCCAGCGAGCAGCTTCTTTTGGCTTCTCTGAATTGCAAGCCCGGGTGCCCATTTTGCCCGGGGCAGGGCTTCTTTGTCTTGAATTGAACCTGGAAGGTGTCTCTGATCCTGGCCGTCCACCAGTGACTCGCATCTGCATTCACGTGCCTCCCTTCTCTCTGTCCTGTCTTCTCTCTGTCTCCTCTGCCTCCTCCTCCCCTGCAGGTTCACTTGCTGAAGGACCAGCTGGCTGCTGAGGCTGCGGCGCGGCTGGAGGCCCAGGCTCGCGTGCACCAGCTCCTGCTACAGAACAAGGACATGCTTCAGCACATCTCTCTGCTGGTGAAGCAGGTGCAGGAGCTGGAGCTGAAGCTGTCGGGACAGAACGCCAGTAAGCCAGGGCCCTGCCCAGCCTCACCTCCATGGGGAAGCTCTGGAACCACATGTTCTCTTCCCTAAAGCTTTTTGGTGGTGCTTTATTGGACCCCTGACCTGACCTGGTGTCCCAGCAGAAAACAAAGGCAGCTCTGTTTGTCCCATCCGTACATTTCATGGAGTTACAAAAGGGCAGGGCCAGAGAGGGGCTTGGCTGCCTTCTAGCCCAGTGCCCAGTCTTGACCTTGAAAGTCCCCGGGAGTCACGACCACATGTTCACCCAGCCTCTCCTCGATGGGGGCCCGGGCTCTTTACAGGTAAGCTAGGGCTGCCCGTTTCTTTCTCAGAGGGCTTTTCCAGTCGAAACACGCTGAGCACCTATTGTGAATCGTGCTCTCTGTGAGCTCTGCAGGAGACATCGAACTGTTTAGTAGTTTACTCTCCCCGCACTATTTCACAACTCGGCAGCATAGAAAAGGCTGGCAGCAGTCCGTCTATTTAATGGATGAGGCAGAGGAGTAAACTGTGGGCAGCTAGCTCTGCTGGTTAGTGGCAGAGGTTGCCTGGCTCCCAGCCTGAGATGCCTGCCTCTACGCCCAGCCACCCCCAGGCTGCACTGAGAAGTTACTAGAAGACAGCGTGTCTCCACGCCTTCCTCCTGAGCTTGTCCCTGGGTTGTCTGCTGCTCGAAGTGTGCACTGGCTGTGGACCAATATCCATTGACCGTATACATAATCTCATTTAATCCCTATAGTGGTAGGTGGTGGTGTGCCCATTTTACAGATGAGGAAACAGACTCAGAGAGGTTAAGTAACCAGCCCACAGTTTCAGGACTAGCAAAGTGTGGAGCCCAGATTCAGACCCAGGTCTTATGCTTTCCCCGTTATACCAGTAGTTCTCCCACACGATCCCGTGAGCTTTTTAAAAAATGGATATTCCCAGATCCAAGCCACAGAGGTTCTGCATTCGGAGATCTGGGGCAGGGCTGATAACTCTGTGTTTGTAAAGTGGCCCAAAGTTACGGATTGGGAACCACTGTACTTAACCACTCTGAAAGCCTCTGTGGATTTTTATTGTTGTTTATCAAGGCCCTGTTGTATTCTAATTAATGCCAGTTTACAAGGTTGCACCGAGTGTTACCACATGCTTTTAAGGTAGCTCTTCAGTTCAGTTTGTACCTTCTTCCCACCACACACCCCATTCACGGCATCCACGGGCCTCACCAGCTGATCATGTGCTTATCGTTGCCCTGCCCTTACCACCTCCCCGAGCTCCTCGCCTTCAGCCTAGCGTGTCTGTGCTGTGTGGGTGGAAGGAAGGGCTGAAGAGCCCCTGTGAGGGTTCGCTCAACTGGCCAGGGACCTGGGTGGGCCAACGGTGGCTTCCAGACCAAGCACCTTGCTAATGTCGCCCCCTCCCCCTCTTCTTCCC
>NW_006786207.1:881991-887311 GCF_000442215.2 Lipotes vexillifer
AAGCACCTTGCCAATGTCGCCCCCTCCCCCCCTTCTTCCCCCCCCCCCACCCCCCCGCTCCAGTGGGCTCCCAGGATAGCTTGCTGGAGATCACCTTCCGCTCTGGAGCTCTTCCCGTGCTCTGTGACCCCACGACCCCGAAGCCAGAGGACCTGCACTCGCCGCCCCTGGGCACGGGCTTGGCCGACTTCGCCCACCCGGTGGGCAGCCCCTTAGGTAGGCGCGACTGCTTGGTGAAGCTGGAGTGCTTCCGCTTTCTCCCGCCCGAGGACACCCCGCCCCCTGCTCAGGGTGAGCCGCTGCTGGGCGGCCTGGAGCTCATCAAGTTCCGAGAGTCAGGCATCGCCTCGGAGTACGAATCCAACACGGACGACAGCGAGGAACGCGACTCGTGGTCCCAGGAGGAGCTGCCCCGCCTGCGGAACGTCCTGCAGAGGCAGGAGCTGGGCGACAGCCTGGACGATGAGATCGCCGTGTAGGTGCTGTGGTGCTAGCAGGCGGAGGCCGTGGCCGAGGTGTGGAGGGCCAAGTCTGGCTGCTGCCCGGGTAGGGCCTGCCGGCGAATGCGCACTGCTGAGGATACCCAGGGGCCCCGAAGCGATTACAGTTTCAGAAAAGGATTAGGGTTTTGTTTTGGAGGGTCAAGTGGGGAAGACATTGGATTCCCAGAAGTGAATCAGGTCCTGCCTCCTGCTTGCGACTACTGGGTGGGTGGGGGTTGGGCAAGGGGCCTCTCAGAGGCCATGGCTTTGGGAGAGGGTCCCTCTTGAGGACCACCAGGCTGCTGAAGGACCTGCTCCCTGCCTGCTGCATCATCAGGTTCCCCTGCTCTGTCGTGTGACGCCCCCTCGCCCACCCCCCACTTCTGTGGTCCCGACTATGAAGGGAAGCCGTCGGTACCTTCTCAGGTACTTTGTGTTTGGATATCAGGATGCTACCAGTTGCCTAACTCGCCCCTGACCTTCGTGGGAGGAATTCCTTCTCTAGGCCCTTGCAAAGATTGTAGACGTCGAATGCTTTAGGCTGAAAGACAGGATAGTCCTTTCAGTGTGAACGTGGAATTGGGATGTGTCACATTGCGGGGATAAGCTTTCAGATGAATTGGATCCAATCACTTTATCTAGGTGGGCTTCAGGTGTTGCTACTGAGGGAGACTGGGAGTTTACTGTCATTCAGGCCCTTGCCGTGAAAGCCCGTGGGGAGGACAACCTCTTGCCTGCCCCAGATCACTTAGGTCTGATTCCTCAGTGTGGATGCCCTGCCCACCTCCTGCCTGAAAGTCCAGCTCATCCACATGGAGGCTGGAAAGCTGCCCTCTCTCCCCTGTGTCCTGCCTCAGGGGCTGTGCCAGCTGAAGCTTTTTTAGCACTCTTGCCTCTATAAAAGCCTCAGAGACCCGGAGCCCCCAGCCTTACCTCTCAACCTGTCCCTTCCACTGGGCAGTAGTGGTCAGTTTTTACTGCAAAAAAAAAAAAAAAAAAAAAAAAAAAAACATAGACTGGTAGCTGAGACCGCTCAAGTCCACTCTTCAGAATCACTGCCACTTAAGTCAAAGACGATAGTCACTTTGCCCTTGATCTGTCTCCCTGTGGGTGCATGCCTCGAGCACACCTGTAAAAAGTGCCAGGTGCAATTCTCTTTTACCATCTAGGCCTAGAGATTCCCACCTGGTGCAGTGAGCTGATTGGGGCAGGGAGGGCTAGTTTACTTGTCCTTGGTTCCAGTAAGGCCCTAAGTGGCTGTTAACAGATTTAAAGGTGCCTGAAGAGAGAGCTGAGACGTGCTAGTGCCAAGTGTTGGGGAAATAAGTCTTTATCTTGGACAGCAAACCACAGACCCAGACTGCAATATTATTTGGGGATCAATTGGTAAGGATGTGGTTGCAAAGTTGAGTTCTTCAAGCCTAACTTGGCTTTATAAAATATAGAAATGAAAGTGCAGATCTTATAGCTACAGTTGGATTTCTTCTAGACCAGAAAGTCCAAATTAAGGAAATAAATGTAGCTTTGTGTTAGCCTTCCTTGGTGCACGAGGGTGTCAGTGGAATGGGACGGGTGCGTGTGTGTGTGCATGTGTGTACACGTGTGCTGGCATTGACACACACGTGTGAGGGAAGGTGTATACGTGTGCATAGGCTTGTGAGAAGTGACCAGAGAGAAGAGAATGGGAATCTCCAGGGTGTTTGAATCAACAGTAGATTTGTGTTCTTTTTCTAATGTGCATTTGGTTGGAGAGAGGTGGTCCTGTTTTTGTTATACTTTCTAATTAATCATTGGAAGTAGGTCCAGGTACACAAGGGAAGGAAGAACCATGAAATCAGAGGAGAGAGGTTAGGAGTCCGGTTTGGCTGAGCCTCTCTAGCTAGCTTACAAAATCCTACCCGGGCTTCCTTGAGTGTGGGACCTCTTAGCTCATTAGAATTTGGGGTGTTCAGGGGAGTGGAAGGTCTGGCTTCTCCAGGCCCACTGCCTGCAAGCAGGGGCTGAGGACAAAGCCAGAGGCCAGTGGATTAGGCGTGTGGGAGAAAGGAGACGGTGGAGAGGTTGAAGAATTGGAGAGACTATTTCTATGTACCGCTGACTTGGGACCCATTTAAGACCCTTGCCCTCGGTGTGCCCCGCAGTGGTTTCCACCCACCTCGGCCCCGTTCTTTCCCCAGTTCAGGCCCTCCCTGGAGCACTGGTTTGTGTGTTGGCATCCTCCTCAGTGTGACCCACACCAGCGCGCACTGGGTCTGTTGGAGGTGAAGGAGACAAAGGACAGATCTAGGGGCCTTGAAGGGTCACCAGCCACTGGGCAGGAAAGGGAATGTTGCAGACCTGATCTCCGAGCAATGTCACCCTGTCCTCCTCTCTCCTTGCTTCTTGCTCTGCTAACTCAACTCCTGCCCCCCTCTTTTTCATCCTTCTGCTCTGCCCTGTATGGAGGACAAGTGGACACCAGGGGCGCCTCCCTTACTGTACCTGCCCCCGCCTTTCCTGGGTGCCAGCAGACTCTTGGGTACACAAGGCTCCCCCAGTTGCGGAGCCAGGAAAGAACTTCTCTGCACAGGATGGACTGTACATTGGGACTGAAAATCATATTCCTGCATATACCAATGCTGTCTATAAAGCCTCTTCATAGCCTCACTTCTCTCAACTCTCATTTAGGGGTTGTATTCCTTTTATTTTCTCTTTGCCTGACTGCTTCCTCCCCCTCTGCCCCCTCCGCCTGAGCCCTCTACTTCCTAAAACTGTGTGGCATTAACTCTGTTGGATCAACTCTCTGGGAAAAGATTCTGTTCATGTAAGTGCACTTACTCCCTGGATGTTGTCACTAGTCTAGTGGCTTTTGCTAAATAAACCTTTCTTGTTTCTAAAAGCTTTTCCATTGTCTTTTCTTGCCTTTTCTATTCTACCTGCTCCTTCCCCCACCTGCCTCCCAACTTCCCAAGCCCGGTGGCATCAGCTCTGTGACGCACCATTCCCAAGGGTGTGTGGTGTTTAGAAAGAACTTGCGTGTTCCTTCAAGGAGCAGGGGACGGTGGTGCCTTCAGTGGCAGTTTATTCAGACCAACCTTGCAGGATCGGGCTGTACCAACGGTTCTTATCCAAGGGTGATTTCGCTCCCCTAAGGGATGGATGTTTGGTGACATCTGGAGACGTTTTTGGTTGTCACAACTCGGAAGGAGGCTATTGACACGTAGTGGTTGGAAGCCGGGGATGTTGCTAAATAATTCTACAGTGAACAGAACAGCCCCACCACAAAGAATTATCCAGCCCAAAATGTCAGTAATGCCTAGGCTATACCCGTTTTGTTTTTTTTTTTGGACTCTCCCAAACCCCAGGTCTTTTCAAATTCCAGACATCACTGGACTATACTGGCAGCAGCAAGCTTTGAGTGCTTGAAAAAGTACATCATAGATATTTTCAGATATAATTAAGATCATCAAGATTATAAAATTTCACTGACTCCCCGACTAAATGTCTGAAATATGTAGTTGGTAGGTTTCTGGATGGGCCCATTCCAGGAATGTCCATACTGGAGGCAAACAGACTTCTGCCCACACCTGCCTAGGAGGGTTATGGTGTCGCTGAAACACAGCTCAGCAGAGGAGTCCTGACTCATTGAGGTGTGGGCTTTCCTGCAGGGAGTAGAGATGAAAGGGGAGGAGAGATGCTGGCAGAGAGGGATGTTACAGAAATACGGAGCTGCAGGATCTCGCAAAACCCACGTCGTGAAAACCAGGCTCCCCTGACTGGAACACATAGCCATTTTGAAGGCAGAGGTTTTGTTAAACCTGATACTTTGGTAGGCCAGGCCTGAAGGAAAGTTGGAGGGTCAGATCAACCAGGGTCACATATCCTCTGCCCTTTTCTGGCTGAGTGAACTGAACTGAGCCTTATTTTCTTATCTGTAAAATGGGAATACAACACACCACATAAGGCTATAACGGAGAGTAGATGAGATTGTATTTTAGAAGCACCCAGAAGAATGCCTGGCAGTGGCCCAGGGCACAATACAGTTTACCCCCTCATTAACTGGGGGTGGGGGGACGTGTTTGTTCTGCTCGGTGCAGTTGTGTTCTGCTCGGTGCAGTTGTGTTCTGCGTGCATTTTCTGCTGTGCAGAAACTATTCAGAGCTCTGAGAAAGCTGAGAAAGCTGAGAAAGCTACTGGGGTCATAATGACCCTACGTTAAATGTGAAAGGTGGAAAGTACCCTGTCCTTAGGGAGAAAACGCTAAATTCTCACACCTGCCAGGCCATGATTAGCATGTGCTTTGGCCCTTGGGCTCAGTCCCTGGCCTTTGGATGGATTTCTTTCTCTCTCTTTTTTTTTTTTTTTTTTAAGCTGTGCTCTGTGCCCATGATGTGGATTCCCTGGAGGAGGGAGTGAGGGCTGGGCAGAGGGAGAGAGACCAGATGAGGAGTGATTCCATGCCTGGTCCTGCCGCAGACCATGCTGAGACTGCGACCAGTCTCCTCAAGTCCATTCCGTGTCCCCCTCCTTGTAGTCCCTCAGGAGCCCTGTCAAGGGGACACACATGCACAGCAGTGTCTGTAAGGAGAAGCCTCCTTACAGGCTGTAAGGGGGCTCCAGTGGCCTTTCCATTTAGGAAAGCAGGAGCTCAGAGTGAGGACTAAAGACTCGCCCGAGTCACTCATCCGCTCTGGGAACCGGGCCCTGGAAGCAATGGAATGATGTCAGGGCTGCCTGCAGACCACCCTGCCCCTCAGTGAGTGGGTGGGACCCTGCATGTCCTGGCTCCCGGGCCAGTTGGAGCCTGCAAATCAAGTAGACTCTGGGACTGGGACTTAATGGGTGGAGGGTGAGGGAAA
>NW_006786207.1:887430-893668 GCF_000442215.2 Lipotes vexillifer
TACGCGGGCCTCTCACTGTTGTGGCCTCTCCCGTTGCGGAGCACAGGCTCCGGACGCACAGGCTCAGCGGCCATGGCTCACGGGCCCAGCCGCTCCGCGGCATGTGTGATCTTCCTGGACCGGGGCATCAACCCGCGTCCCCTGCATCGGCAGGCGGACTCTCAACCACTGCGCCACCAGGGAAGCCCCCACCAATGATATTTTAGCAGAACAGTGATAAGCAGAGGCAGCTTGGCCAAACTATAAAGTGGGGCTTCGGAAGACTTAAGTATGTGAGCACTGGAAGGGTAAGGGGAGATCCTCCACCCCAACCCATTGGCCAAGCAGTGGGGAAGCAGACACAAGGGGAGGGTTGGTGCCAGGGTCCCGGAAAGGAAATGCCCCCTTGCAGTGAAGGGGCCCACTGAGTCATTAGGGAGATGAAATGGCAGGTAAATAAGGCCTACAAATAAGACCATGAAACATAAGCTCTTTTTTCTTTAACCACATAATGGGCAAAACCGATGTCCTTGCCGCACCCTCGATGCTCATCCATTTTTCTGGGTCAGAGTTGGCTATGAGGTTTGCTCAGAAATGGAATAAGGGTCAAGGCTGTCTGCTGGGACATTTCTTGGTACTAGGAAGCAGTGTTTTCACATGTTTACTGGGCTTTTTAGACATGACTCAACAGAGCCATGTAAAGATGCCCACCTGGGTCAAAAGTGATCTGTTCTGCTTTCAGCCAGAGATGTCCCTTCCAAATGAAGGATCATGGTACACGTGGTTGGAATGGGCCCCAGCCCTATTTACCTCTTTTCTGCCTTCTGCGTGGGACACGTTGTCCTCCCTGTTCCACCCCTCAGAAGATCTGACACCTAAGAAGCTTTCAAACTGTGCAGAGATTCTGCTGGTGGAACCGACAGAAAAGGGCGTTCAACCCTTCTCCCTCAGTGTGAGTTCTCCCACGGTGCAGGGCAAGGACCAATCACAGAAGGACCAACAGGAAGGCCAGGGTCTTAGAACAGTGGTTCTCATACTTGAGCTGCATCAGAATCACCTAGAGGGCAATTAGAACACAGATTGAGGGGCCCACCCCCAGAGTTTCTGATTCTGTAGGTCTGAGAATTTCATTTCTAACAAATTCCCCGGGGATGCTCACACTGCTGATCTGAGCACCTCACTTTGAAAACCACCACTTTAGAAGATAGTCTCAAACTTTGGGTATTGTCTTTCAAAAAAAAAAAAAAGAGAGAGGCAGGGAGATGGGCCTGGTGTTGCTAGGCAACTGGTAGCAGAAGGGGAATGGGATGGGGACCAGGGACTGAGAAGGACAGGTGGTACAGGGTGACCTCAGACTTGACAGAAGGCTGTCACTAACTTTGGTTTATTGGCCTCTCTGTAGAGACATAAATAGACATCATCCCCTGTTTACCTAAAGCGTTGTCCGCTAACAAGACAGCTGCCGCCACCCAGCAGGCCTACTTGAAGGCCTGGCAGCTGCCTGAGGAAAGCCTGTCTCCCAGCCGGCCCTTCTGCTCCTTGCCCCAGAGAGTTTTGAGCTTGCGATAGTACACCTTGCAGCTGAAACCCTCCTTGAAGCCCCCCTTGATGTGGCTCTTGAGGGAGTGCAGCGTTGGGTACATACGGCAGCAGGCCGCACACTTGTAGCCGTTCTGCTGGGCTGGGTACCACTTGGAGGCCATTAGGATGTCCTGGGTTGTGATGTAGTCTGTGGAATACAGGCCGTGCCTGGATTTCTTGGTGGCCTCTTGGGGGCAGGTGTTCTCTGGGGAGGAGGAGGACGAGCAGATGCTCTCAGCCATGTCCTCTGGGAGGCAGTTGTCCCCCCTGCCCTCGTCCCGCTGCACCTCTGGGAAGCTGTATGTCTCCAGGTGGCTCTCTCTGTCCTTGCATACAAAGTAGCTGTAAGGGGAGAACCAGGGCCGGTAGATGGTGCAGTTCCACCTCAGCTTCTCTCTGTTTGGGGGGTCCCCCAAGATGCAGCCTGCAGAGGAAAGGGCTGGGTCTGAGCCTCGAGCCAGGCAGGGAGCAGTGAGGCCTGGGGTGGCTGGAGGCCGGGCGGAGAAGCAGAAAGGCAAGAAGGCAGGTAGTCAGGCAGGACCTCAGGTTACCTCTGCCCCTCCTGGAGTGCAGTTCTGAGAGCAGGCAGAGGATGGGGTGGGGAGAGCAGGCTAAGGCCTTCCTTCCTGCTGTCCAGAGAAAAGCCGTTTGATCTCGAGGTAGAGACTCCCCTTGCAATGACACTAAGCCTTGGCATTTGTCAGGTGCATCCCTCCCTGCAGACACCTTTCCTCTGCCTCCTCTGAGGATAGACACAGGTGGCTCAGCAGGCAGCCAGACCTCTGGCCTCCTAGAGCCCCTCTTTCTACCACCACTGGTTGTGGCCGTTTCTCCAGCCTCACTGTCTGCCTGCAGCAGCCCAGTCAGGCAGAAAGTGCTGTTCTCCATCAGCCTGAGAGACAGGAGAAGAGGAGAGGACTTTACAGACCTGCAGGTCTCTGCTAAAGGCAGCACCGGGCAGGAGACTGCAGCGGGGGCAGGCAGCGCGCGGCGATCCCACACACAGGCACCCTGCCCTTAGGGGAGCAGCCCCTGTTCCCCCAGCTTCTCACACGTGCCCGCCTGAGTCAGAGAGGGCCTCACCTGGTGAGAGCACCGTGTTGTGCACCCCATGCCGGAGAGCGCTGCTTTGGTACTGGGGTAGCAGGGCCTGAGCTGGGCTGGACGCCTCAGTAGGAGACACAGTCTTCGCAATGCCTGGTTTACAGAGGAAACACTCTGGTGAGCTGAGCGAGGTTGGGTGTCCTCTTGTTGGGACCCCTCCCCCGCCCCGAGACATACCTAGAGGTTCAACCTTGGTGCTTTAAGGCACTGCAAAACTGAAGCAAAACAATGACCTTTGTGGCATCCACATAGGCAGAGCTATTCTGGATGACCTCCTGGGGAATTCCAAATGGGGTGCTGGTTTCATTAAGACCCTGGAAAAGTCCTCTCCAAAGAAGAATATAAGATGTGGACCAGATGACAGCTTTCTGCCTGGCCCTCCCCTCTCTTGAGTGTGTGTGTGTGTGTGTGTGTAGTTTTTTTTGCAGCCTTTGGGTCCCTGGAGGGCCCAGAGGAGGGAGTCTGGTCGAGGACCGAGTAGCTATGTTACAAGATCCCTTTGAGGACGAGAAGCCCGTTTCTCCAATTAAAACGCCTCCCACCCACAGCCAGAGAGTGTTCAGGTGGACCCCAGCTGCCTGATGGTTGCTAATACTTGGATTAAGAAGCTGGCTTGCCTCAAATCGCAGAGCAGTAGCTGTGCTCACTTTGGGAAACAGATGGATACAGATGTCCTGTGTCTAGACAAATGGATACTCAGGAGAACCACTTCACAGAACAGCACTTCTCAAACTTTAATGTGCATAGAATCACCTGGAGATCTTCTTAAAAATGCAGATTCTGATTCAGCGGGTCTGAGGTAGGGCCTGGGATTCTGCCTTTTTCTGACAAGCTCCCAGGTGATGGTGATGTTGCAGGTCCATGGACCATGCTTTGAATAGCAAGTCCTCAGCACATTCAACTTTATTCCATGATAGGCTCATCAGTTACCCCCCACTTAGGTTCCTTCTGATGGATTGATAAGTCTAGATCTTCCCCAGCTTGTCAAAACAGGGCTGAAACTAGTACATACTCCTTACTTAGACAAACTGTCAATCAGAGAGTTCATGCAGATTCAGAGGGGGAAAAAAAGCCTGATAACAAATGTTTCCCCCATCCTTCCCTTGCAAGAAATGGATAAACAGCAGGAACTACTTACCATGTAGGCAACATTTTGAAAAATTATTTTCTCCCCATGTGTAATTTGACTTTCTCACTAAATCGTGGTCCTGTAACATGATCTGGTACAGTACTCAATTACAGGCCTCAGAAAACCACATTTTTGTGGCCCTAGTGGCACGAGAGTTTACCTGGCAAGCTGGTGGCACGTGAGGACGTGATATCAGGAAAAGTGCTCAGAGCAGAGGAAGAGATTCGAGGTCCAGAAATGCTGAGGAGTGAGAAGTTCTCCATATTCTGACTACTGAAGTGTATGGAGGTAACACACGCCTGCCCCCAAGAGGCTGGTTGGGTTGTCCAGACAATTAACATTCTGAGCTCAGCTGACATCACAAAAAGGCCACATGATTCTACTCGCCGCCAGCGAGGTTATCCCTCTCAAAGATGGATGGGGTCTGTAGCAAGCAAGATAAAAAAATTGTAAAGATTTTTTTCACTTGTCGTTCTTCCGTGGCCTGTCTTGATTGGGGATGCCCAGAGAAAGGGAGGAATGTAGTAGAGACCTGATAGCGATGTTGTCTATTCGCCCCCTTTTCTTTAGTGTCCCTTTTCCATGTCATTGCTGTCACCACCCCCAGCTCTGGGATCCTCTGTCCTCTCTTAATGACCTCTTTGCTTTTTTCATCTGCCTAACCTCTGTCACCAGATGTTTTTGTTTTACCTTAGTTTCTGTTTTTTTTGGTTTGGGGTATATTTTTTACATTTCTCTTTGGAAATAATTTCAAACTTATAAAAAGCTGCAAAAATAAAATTTGTACAGAGAACATCCATGTACCCTGTATCTAGATTTCCCTATTGTTAACATTTTACTCCATTTGTCTTATCAATTCCCTCCCTCCCTCTCTGCCTCTATGTGTGTATACATTTTTTTTTCCGAGGTATTTGAAGGTAAATTACAAACATAATGTCCCTTTGTGCCTAAATACTTCAATATGTACGTCCTAAGAATAGGGACCAAATACTGTTTTAAATGGTGCTGTTTTTAGCAAATGACTAAAACATAAATGGGTGGCTTACTCAGCACCACTTTGCTCATTATAAGCAATTTGGTAGTAAGGCTATGTACTCAGAGTGGCAAGGTAGCCTCTTCCCTTTGCTTCACTTTTGTCGTGTAACAACCTGGCCAGCCTGCTAGACGGTTGAAAGATGAGCTTGAAGGTGCCCCATTCTAGATCATCATGACTAGATGCATACAGGGCTTTAGATCTAAAGGTGGGTATGTTTGTGCTGGGTGGGAAAGGTCTGGCCCAGCCCGTAATCAGCAGTGGGCTCCCCTCGCAGTGTGTGAAGCAAGTGTGAGTTAGCATGTGCCTATGAGATTCCAGAGTTGTCTTCCTGTCCGTGTTTATTCACAGTACTTCAACATTTGCAGGACAGTGCGGAGAATGAGATCTCACGTACCTCCTTCATAGCCTGGTTTGGAGCGTTAGAACGTGTTAGGATGTAAATTGACGCCATGTACCTTGGCAACTTTGAGGGTATTGGCAGTTTCACTTGGCCGTCATGGTGTAGAGAAGGATTGTGGGTCTGGGAGTCAGCCTATGTGAGTTCTAACCCCTGCTCTGCCGTTACCTCCCTGTGCGGTATTAGGCAGACCTCTCTGCCACCTGCTTTTCCCATTTTGTTAATTTAGACGGTTGGAGTGGATGAATGAACATCTTTCTGGTCTAAAATCTAGGGATTCACATGTTGGAAACGAGACAGCAAAAAAATGAGTGATGCACACAGGATCCAGAAGACTTAGAATTTCATCTTGCCTTGGCCCATTCCATTCCTCCCACTGCCAGCTAGGAACTTCAGATATACTTCATGTAAAGGGGCCTCAAGATATTGGGGGAAATACAGGAGGCTGCATCAGCACCTGTTTGTAGAATTTTTTAAATACGGCTCTGTTTTGGTTTATTAAAAAGCATATGGGAACCTGGTCGTCCAGGTCTGTTACACTCCTCATAGCAGGACCCCCGTCTTGCATGCTTTATCCTCTTGGTGGGCTGTTGCTGGTGACCCAGACGGGAGGTGACACTCCCATAGTGGTCGGTCACTACATAAAATGTGTCTCTCTCTCGTTTGTTTCCCGCCTGCTTTCCGAGCCCCTTTCTCGGACAGGTAAGATACTGTCTTTCTTTTGGATGACTTCGGCCCCAGATGCTCCCCTCTGCTTGGCTATGTGCATGCTGGGGGGTGCTGTTAGGAGGGCCACCTGGTTGGGATCCAGTCACCTTCCTTTGTGCCGTCACCATTATTTTCTGAACCACCAAGCCTCCCGTCCTGACAGAGTGTGGGGTCATTAGTGCCTCCAGCCGGAAAGGGGCTCACTGCACATCCCTCAGATGTAAAGATGAAGGGAGCCCCAGCCAGAGTGCTGCTTTGGAGAGGACAGTTTTTCTGGCCTGACCTCAAGAGCCCCCGTGAACCG
>NW_006786207.1:893725-902417 GCF_000442215.2 Lipotes vexillifer
ACCGCTCCCGGAGGAGGGGGTTTTGAGTGTCTTTTGTAAATGGAAGAAGGCTTGGGGAACAGCTTCTCTACGATGTTAGCCCATGATGCAGTCAGTTTTAAGTATTCATGTCAAAAGTCAATGCAATCAATTTATTAAACGCCTACTGTTGTGCAAGGCCCTGTGCTGAGCATTATAGACAAAAAATGTCACTGAAGATGCTTCTTCCCATCAAGGGACTTATTTTATTATTAAAGACAAGATGTATTTACCAGAAGACTTAAGAGAATTATGAAGAGAGTATATGATGAGCTATCTTTAAATTACTTAAAAATTCAGTGTATACATCCTGAAGGGTAGAGAAACAAGACGTACAGGAGATCTAAAATGGTGCTTAACCCAAAAGTTATTTATGTTTTTTAGAATGTGTTTCTTCAATAATTATAATCGAAGGGGCTCACAATTTACAAGTCACTTTGCCAGGTGTTTTTGGTACTTACACTTTTAGAAGTGAATGTGTCTGCTCTGAAAATTCACATTAAACCAGTAAGGAAACAGCCACAGAACTATGTGACGAGCCCGCAAGTGGTGGGGATTGGCCTCCTTCCCTGGCATATATCTCTTGAACATTTGCTCTAGTTTCATGGTGGCCCCGATACTTTCTGGTTTGGGGGGAAATCATTAAATGCTTTAGTTTCCAAAGGCTTCTCTGCTAGTTTGCAGAGTTCACGATTAAAGAAAAATTAGAAGGATATGGGACATGATAGGTAAATTATGCAAAAGTGGATGACATGGCAAGATTTATACTCTCAGGAGAAGACTCAAGGGTTGATACCCCTGTTGTGGGGTGGGCCGGGATCACCTCCTAGTGTGGTGGGTCTACATCTGGAACCCAGCCAGCCTGAACCAGTCAGCTCTGTGCCCCATGTCCCAGGGATGCTCTAATCGAGTTCCCAGCATGTCCCCTGCAGTGGTGCTTTTCTTGCACGTGGGTTAGGGGCAGTTACAGAGGTGAAGACTGGGGGGTTCATCACAGGGGGAGATCTCCCCTCCTCCCACAGCTTCCTCCTGCTGCCCGAAGACCCTTAGCATATGGCTTATTGAGGTAGTTGGCTCAGAAGGGATATCTCTGCATAAAACCACAATAAAGAGAAATGCTCCCCAGTGCCCAGGACTCAGCAGTGCAGGGCAGAGAATTGCTTTATGCAGAAGTTCAACGGAAGAAAATGTATACCCTAACCTCAGTTACTCTTAGGAAGGCTCGGCAGGTATTAGCAACACCTATTAGCAGAGGTATTGACAAGGAGCAGAGCCTATGGCCAAATCGCTCTCTTCCTCTGAGACTGACAAAATATCTGGAGTAGCCGGTAAGGACAGCAACCTCAAGCCTGCTTCCAAGGCCCCAGAGTGGGTCTGGCCGCACTGAGGCCTGAGCTGGATTTCCTGGTGGGGAGAGGCTGCCTCTGTGCAAGTGTGTGGACAGTGCGGCTTAGAGCCCTGAGCTCTAGCCATTCCAACTACAGACCTCAGAGCTACTGTGGTCTCGGTCTCCACGATTCTCTATCTGCAAATGGGTTTGGCATTTCAGGATATTTATTGAGCACCTACTGTGTGCCACACCCAGGCTAGCTGTTAGAGACACAAAGATGGGTGAGACATGGCTTCTGCCCTGCGAGTGTTTACAACCCAGTGGGTCTCCTCCCAGCCCTTTGAGTTAATCTTTCCAGCCGAGCAGAGATCCCTGAGAGGCAGACTGTGCACAAGGCATATTTAGGCAGTTATTCCATGCAAAGCAGGAAAAGTAGTGGCAAGAGCCCTGAGCTTTAGGTGAGAAAACCGGGGTTCTAGTTCTCACCGTGCCAGTAATTGGGCTGTGACCTCGGGCCCAGCAGTTCATTACTCTGAGCCCCGTCTTCTTCCTCTATAAAGAGAAATCTTACCATGCCCCACCTTACTAGCTTGTGAGGATTAAGTGAGCTGGCGTTTGTCAGCTTCCTCCTGCTTCCTTGGCACCAAGTGCTTTGTCCATTTGGCGTGAACTGGTTCTGAACCACCACTTGGCATCTCTCTGCATGCAGCTGTCCCATTCTCCCAAGTTCCACCCCCAAGAGAAGTGAGCATTTTTCATGGAGAAAACGTGCTACACATGTGGCTTTTTAGCAGGGAGCTTCCAACTCCAAGCCTCACACTTGCCATCCCTCCACCAGCTTCTACCCCAGCGCCTGAGTCTGAGAGCTCCACATGTGCTCATGGCAGTGTAAAAATGTCACATCTCATTGCTTCATCCTTGTTTGTCTTTACTTCAAAGGGCCTGGTGACCCCAAGGTAAGGGGTTAAGCCATGAGTCAAGGAGGCACGTTTAAAGGGATAAGTTAGCTTTTTTGTGGCTAGAGTTCATCACTGATTAACCTGGGTGAGGCAGAACTAGAATTTCTGGTCCCACATCCCATCAGAACAACTGGATAGGAAGGTTCAAGAGTGTGTTTGCTGCCTCTCTCTTGACTATTTCCAAAGCCTCATGAAGTTACAAGTTGTGGGTGTGGTATAAGGAGAAGATCAAAAGTGATGGGGTCGAAGCCCCCCCTCCCCTCACCTCACCGGCTCTCTTGTCTTTCCCTCTTTGTTTGTAGTTGACCACAGCATGTTTGAGAACTTGAACACAGCCCTCACTCCAAAGCTCCAGTCAAGCCGCTCCTTCCCCCACGTGTCCAGGCCCGCGGCCCCCAGCTCTGCCGCCCTGGGATCTGTGGAGGCCGGAGGGCCTGGACTCTGGGTGGGCAGCAGCCAGCACCTCAAGAACCTGGGCAAAGCCATGGGGGCCAAAGTTAACGACTTCCTGCGGAGAAAAGAGCCCTCGAGCCTGGGCAGCGTGGGCACGATGGAGGTCAACAAGACTGCAGGGGCCCAGCTGGCCGGCGGGGCTGATGTGGATGACGGAAGGTGAGTGCATCTCTCCCTCCCGCCCTGACATCTTTACGGGTCTGGACCCACTGGAAGAGGCCTGCGACAAACTGTAGTGTCTAGAGGGGAGAATGGCCTTGGGGTAGGGACGGAGGTTGTCACATAACAGCTGAAGGATCGGGCCATGTTTGTGGGAGCCGGCTTCAACTCTCCCACCGTGGCTGAAGTTTACAGCGTGCCCATCATTTCCTAGCACTGTGCTATGCTTCAGCTGCATTATTTTACCTAACCCTGAAACAGCCCTCTGAGATGAATTATATTATTTCCATTTTGCAGGTAAAGCAGGTTCAGAGAGGTAACGTGAGGAGCTTAAGGTTACAAAGTTAGTAATTGGCAGAGCTGGATTCAAACCCAGGTATTGCCAGAAGCTCCCCGGGGGGATTCCGACACCCAGCCACACCTGAGAAGTGCTGCCCTGACTGTTGGTAGTGGAGAAGCCGGCGTCTGGCAGAACCCACTGGTCAGGGGAGAGGGGAGCCTGCTTTGGCAGCCCTCCCGTGTCCAACCTTGTTTTAGACACCTACACTCCCCAAGTGGTGATGCACTTTTCAGGGCTATTGTGTAGGTTCTGACGTGACGCGGTTCACCAGTGGTCGCAGTGTTAACACTTTGTGCTGTTGTGAACACCGAGTGAGGATGTGACAGGCCCAAAGCCTTTTGTGCTCAAACTGCCGAGACTCGCACGCTAAACCAAGAACGAGAGCCCAGAGTGAAAAGCACTTCCCGGGTGGGTGAGTGGAAAGTGCAGCATGGTGTCTCGCCAGCCTTATGTCAGCTCATGTCACCAACCTTATAGGTCAGCCCTGCAAGAAGCATTCCCTCGGCTGGATCCCCCGCCTCCTACCACCAGGAAGCGAACCCCTCGGGCCCTGAAGACCACCCAGGACATGCTGATTTCATCGCAGCCAGTCCTAAGCAGTCTGGAGTATGGGACAGAGCTGTCACCTGGGCAGCCCCAGGACTCCCCTCCCACTGCCCAGCCCAGCCCAGCAGATGCTTCACAGCCAGAGGCCATCATGGAAATGGCGGACAGGGGCGAGGCTCTGCCCAATGGAGAGGTTTCCCTGTCGGTACCTGACCTAATCCACAAGGACAACCAGGACGAACCGAAGCTAAAGGTGACTGAGTGCCGAAGGGCCTCCTCCCCTGGCCTCATCGAGAGAAATGGCCTCAAACTCAGCCTGAGCCCCATCAGCCTGGCTGAGCCTCTGGAGGACAGCAGCCCGCCTCCTCGGGCACGGACCTCCAGCCCTGACATGGAGGGCCCTCACCCAGACCTGCTGTCCTTTGAGTAGATCTGCTTCTGCTCCTGCTGAGAGCCCCTCCCCTCTGCTCGCTTCTCCACCGTGCACGCTGGCCCTTGCCCCAGCTCCACCCCGCTGTTTGTCCTGCTTTTGCACAAGGCTCAGCAGAGCCGACTCTTCCACACGGGCTGCTGCAGGGCCACAAGTCCATGTGTAGTCCTAGTTCAAGAGTCCGTCCGTGGAATGGCAAAAGGACTCGGGTGCCATCCCCGCTCCTTGGTGTGCTGGCTGCAGCCCTTGGATACTAGGGCGCCTCTGCTCCGAGTTGCCCTGGCTTCCCACTGACCTGCAAGGCCAGCAGCCCAGGATGAAGGGTATCCTCTCTGCCTGGCTCTTCTTCCTCCCATGCCCTCCTGGTTCCTTCCTTCTCCTCCCTGGGGGCCAGAGGCCTCCTGCCTCCGGGGGAATCAGGCTGGATGAGGGATGACGGGTTTGGCTCGATGATGGGCCCAGGCCCAGAAAGCCGCACACCCTGAGCACAGCCCAGCCACAGCTCCTCCTGGCCCCAAGACAGCACAGGCCTTGGGTTGTTACCTCGCCTCTGCCCGTGTGGATGCAAGCCGGGGGCAATGCTTACCGGACCTGAGACCCCGGGCAGCCTTGTCGACACCCCGGGTTCACAGGGTGTGGCTCATCTAGCCTGAGGCAGGGCACGGAGCCAGCCACCGAGAGCGCCTGCCCAGCATGGGAGTGTGGAGAGGCACTGGGCAAGATGATGCAGCCAGCTACGCTCGGGCTCCCTGCACAGAAGAATAGACCCGGGCTTCCCTTGCTGTGCATGAAGACAGGGCTAGGCAGGCCCTGGCAGAAGCAGCAGAGCAAGTTCTGATTTTGTTTGGCGGGGAGGGCCCAGGAACCTGGCGTCCAGGGAGCTGGTCCCGAGAGAACCCAGAGCAGTAGTGGGGAAGGCAGTGAAAACGGGATGGGGAAAGAGTAGTCGTAAGGGCTCAGAGCAGCTTTTCGGGGTTTCCACAGCGTGATGTGATATAGTTCTAGGGTCTAGGCGTGGTAAGTGCAGGAAGCAAGGTGAGAAGTGTGAGAGGTTGGGATGTGGTAGGAACTGTGGAGCAGGCCACGCTTAAGTAGGAGGCACTCCGCTCTCGTACAGAAGGTGCTGTCTACCTGCCTGCCTCTGGGGTCTCTGTGAAGGACTGACAATTCACACAGCCCCACTGGTTCTGCCCTCCTGGGTTAACCCACGTCTGTGTTCCTGTCTCCCACCAGGGGTCCTGTCATGCTGTTTTCCTGTGGCCAAGAGACCCTATGGGGGGGGTGGTGATCCCAACCCTGGGGGTCTTTGCAGCAAGACGAGAACATGCCTTTCTCTGAGCAAGGTAGCTGGGTCCCTGGGAGAAGGCTGGGAGTGGCACATCTGGCCAGAGTGGGCTGTTCAGTTCTCCTTCTGTGACTCCTGCCGCCTCCCCTTTTCTATTCTTTGTTCGGCTTCCCACTCTGGGTGCCCCAGAGCTCACTGCCCACTTCATCTCATCACCCAGTTCCTGCTCCCCAGGAACCACCTCTGCCTTATAAAATGTCCAAGCTAACTCCTGCAGACCCGGGAGCCTTGGGGGACCACCGGGATGCAGGTGCCCTTCCCGCTTCCTTGCTTCTGCAGCCGGGGGCCTTGCCACAGCTCTCCCGCCGCCTTTTCTCCTACCCTGCGTTCTCAGAGTGAAGCTTTGTCTCATCTTCCTCAGGAGGGTCCAGGCACGCCAGGCACCTTGCAGGCCTTGGTGAAGTGAGGAAGGCTGTTACTGAATTGAGTCGATCCTGACTTCCTCTAGGAATATCACAAAGATGTTGATACCTGACCCTGATGCTCAGAAGTTCTCAGGACTAGCATTTGGGGGCCCGTGAGTTTTCCCACAATGGCTTGGGGTTCTGCACAAAACACAGAGCTGGGGGCAGAGAACTAAACCCCTGTGCTGGCAGCTAGCCCACTCTCATCTGTGCTTCCATCCCAGAAGCTCGGTTTGCTTCTCTGAGGGGAAACTTACCAGGTTCCTGCACTCTGGGGCTACTCCTCTCCCAGAGACCAGGGTGGCTCTGGCTGGGTGTTATTGTAGCCATAGGTGCAGAGGTGGCAGGTCCGGGCTGGCTTAATCGCCCTGCTCTCCGCTCCACACCCAGCCGCTGCTGAGGTCCTGGCCCTCAGACCCAGGGTTAGCCCAGGGATCCTATCAGGCTGTCCCAGGACCATGGCCAGGGTGGTCCCAGTGCTCCTTGGACTCGTGTCTAGTACCAAACAAGGAGCTGTGGGACCCTGCTTCAATGTCTGGGTGGCCTCTCTCTGATCTCCATCTCAGCCATCCTTCTACAGGAGGGGTGATGCTGCTACCGGGGTAGAGGAGCTCCCTGAGGCTAAAATCAGGTCCTAGATGTGACAGAGAGTGCCTGGTGCTAGGGCTAAGTGTTGCCTAGAGGCCAGTAGGAACAGCGACTTCTATCCTGCTGAGGACCCCGGCTCAGGCCAGCCCTCTATGCAAAGCCCCACTTGACTTCCCATGTCCATGTCAACAACCTGACCTGCCCATGACTGCAGCATGGCAGTCACACCCCCCTGACACACCCCTCATGGTGAATCCAACTTCTCTGGAAGCTTGACCCTCGGGTGGCCCAGTCTGCTCAAGGACAGGGTACTGAGGAGAAATGAAGGGCCTGTCTTCTGTGTCCACAGAAGGAAGCTGGGGCCACAGAGTTTTTTTCTCTCCCTGTTACCCACTGTCCTGTATCCCCATATTCAGCAATAGTTTTACCCTGATAGATGCAAGGTGAGTTTCCAGAACTTGGCAGGAAGGTGGCATATTCCCCTGCATGGAGAGAAATGTATCTGTGTTAACGAATGTGGGTGATATGAAGGCATCCATGTAGTCCATCAACGTTTAAAGGACAAAGAGGTTGGCCCCAGTTTGGGGAAAGAACAATATTACAGAGCTATTCCAAGTGTTTTCTAGAGATTTTATATTTATATTTTTAGTAATCTTCTGGTAGTAGGAAACTACACAATAAAATGATTTGGTTTGGTTTTGCTGGTTTGGTTTTTTTCTCCTGACTGATGCAGAGTGGTTGGTTTTTCTGAAGGCTGCCTTATTGAGCGGAGAGCATTGGCCTTTTGCTTTGTGAGCCTGGAAGAGTGAGACGTGAGGATGATGGGCACTGATGACAGATCTCCAGCACGAGACCTTGGGAGGAAATGATCTCTCGGGATGTGCCCTCATACGTTCCTCTAACTGGCTGGCTGCTGTGGAAGTGCCCCTCTTCCAACCAGACCTACGTCTGGTTCAGGGCATCAACATCACGTGCAAAGGTGCAACCTTCCCCCTCAGAAGGAAGCAGGGAGGAAATGCGAGTGAGCGTCCACCCACCAGAGCGTCCACCTGGGGTCCATAGCCCTCTCCCATCAAGGAGGGGACAGAGCTGGGTGTGCACACAGGCACTCTTCAGAGAGGCACCAGAGCTGCCATCAGATTCGGAGTCATTAGCGATGTTGGTAAAACACCCGAAGCTGCTGATGTAGGCACTTACCCCAGACTGGGGCAACCCAGATGCTCCTTACTGAGACAGCATGGCTTGGAGCAGCGCTGGCCTGAAGCCCCTTTAACCCCCTTGCTGCCCCTGGCTGGTGTCAGACCAGGAGACCCAGAGGACTCCCAGCTGAGAGTTGGCCAGACCTTTAACCTCCTTAAAAGGGACGAAGTGAAAAAGAGACAGGAAGGGGAAGGAAAAGAAGAGCCATACACATTTCTAAAGGGGGAAGGATGGGACCTTTCTGCCCAGCCCTGTCATTCGCCCCCATGGTGTGCCGGGGGTCCCTCCCTGGGGGCACATCAGAAACGTCTCAGGCATGAGGCTGTCTCCAGCCTTTTCTGCATTGAATTCCACTCCTGCACTTCCTTTCTCAGAGGACGAGCCCGAAGACCACGGGCACCCACACTGCTCGCTCGCTCTGGAGTGGGGAGCAGCGTATTGTTCTGGGAAAGCAGGAGTAACGCAAAACCCAATCCAGCATATCCCATGCCTGGGAAAAGGCATTGAAAGTACTTAAAATAGCAACTTCTTTCTTTAAGCGTAAGTCCAGTGACTATTCTTTGGGCCACCTCTCCCGTTGGATGGCTTCAGGATCAACGTCTGCCGTCATTCAGGTGTGAAATGTGCCTTTCGTATGCTTTTCTTTCCCACTATTATGCAAAGGAGTTATTTTTGGCTGGGATCAAATATGAAAAACTCTAATGTAAAAATTAAAAACTTTTGAGGAAGTTTTTAAGTGTGAGAAAGGATGTGAATATGTCACGTTTTTTTTTTTTTTTTTTTTTTTTTTTTTTTTTTTTTCTTTGCGGTACGCGGGCCTCTCACCGCTGTGGCCCCTTCCATTGCGGAGCACAGGCTCTGGACGCGCAGGCTCAGCGGCCATGGCTCACGGGCCCAGCCGCTCCGCGGCATGTGGGATG
>NW_006786207.1:902540-910028 GCF_000442215.2 Lipotes vexillifer
CCCGCGTCCCCTGTATCGGCAGGCGGACTCTCAACCACTGCGCCACCAGGGAAGCCCTGTCACGTTTTTTAATGCTGTGCTCTGAGCCTTTGGTCTAGAAGCTGGGTTACAAAGATGCATGTATTCAGACAACATAACCAAGCCTGTCTGTGAGCTGAGTGCTGTCTGGGGCACAGTGGTAACACTGGTGAAGAGACACC
This sequence comes from Lipotes vexillifer, assembly GCF_000442215.2. Taxonomy (NCBI): domain Eukaryota; kingdom Metazoa; phylum Chordata; class Mammalia; order Artiodactyla; family Lipotidae; genus Lipotes; species Lipotes vexillifer. The sequence continues at coordinate 902,741 of NW_006786207.1, forward strand.
TGCTTCTGTCTCTCACTATGCCCACGATGGGTGAGGACACCACGGAACCTGCCTTCCTGCTATGCTAACAGGCTATGTTAGCGTAGCCTGTTATGCAATGAGGTACCAAACTGGGTGGTTGGGGCAGTAATTTCAACTAAGTGTTTTTCAAACTCTGAGCTTAATCTGCCTATAGTGGTTGCTGAAGAAAAAGAACAAATCAGAGGTCATCAGGAAGCCCACTTCATTCCTAAAGTCTGTGCCTGTGCCAGTGAGGAACCCCAGCTGGGAATCAGAATTTATGGAATTAGCTAGTCTGGGACTGCACCTCAGATACTGCTCCAAGCTCAGAGAATCCCTTCCTGGTCAGTTTGCTCTCGGACATCTTCCGAATCCCTTTGAAGTCTGTGAATCCTGGGAGTATTCTAGAACCATCTGTGCTTCAGCTCCCTGTCCCCTCTCTACCCACATCTCCACCATCGCGGGGCTCCCCAGATCAGCCTGCCAGCTGCTGGTTACGCCTCCTTGCCTTTGAGACTTTGGCCCTCGGGGTCCCCTGGGCTTCACTCAGCATTGCCCCTGCCAGCCAACCGCTGGGTTTGAGGTGCCCGATCTGGAGCCCCCACTGTGGCTCCCCTCTGAGTGGGAACTAGTAATTAAGTCCACACAAAGAAATGCAGCCCTCCTAGATGAAGCCCCACCTACCCGCGAACAGCTTGCAGACAACATTCAGTGTCTTCCCTCTCTCCCAAGGAAATCCACTCTGGAAACCTTCATTTCAGTTGTCCAGTGAAAGCATCTTCAAGGACTTTGCCCCTCCAGGGTGCCCTCCTCCCTGCTGCCGTTTGCACTGGGTCGCACGATGAAAGCCCGGAGTCCCCTCCATGACTTACCACTAATGAGAAAATTCCTCCGCGTTCGTATCTAGGGCCCGACCCGTGGAGACACAAATCCTCTTTGTGTCCAGCTTATCTCCAGCTGCTGCCATGATAAATAGTCCAGCTCGAGGGAGCCCGGGAAGCTCTACCCCACGGAACGAATCACTTGGTTAGTGACCATACAGGGAAGCCAGCTTGAGGAAATATTTAAGGACACACTCAGACACCAGGCTACTTTCTCCCTCGTGGGAGGTGCCTGAGGAATCTGTCCTTTTCGGAGCAGGAAACGCTGCCAGCTTCTCTCTCTTGGAAAAGACAAAAAAAAAAAAGAAAAAGGAAAAAGAAGAAAATCCCCCAAAGCAAAAGGCAGTCTCCCAACAAACTGCAACTTTTGTTTTGCGTTTTACTGTTTAGCAAGTCAGTGGTTTCCAGTGCCATCTGCTTGGCCATCTTCTTCCTTGGAGCAGCAGTCCCCAACCTTTTTGGCACCAGGGACTGGTTTCGTGGAAGACAATATTTCCACGGACCGGCGGCGGGTGGGGGATGGTTTGGGGATGATTCAAGCCCATCACACATGTTTTCTCTTGTCCGCCATCCTATGTGCGGTTGGATTTACTCCTCGCCATGTCTTCTCACAAGACTTCCAGGAATAAATGGCCAGAAATAAATAAGACTTGCTGGTAGTAGTAATGGTCCAGGTATATTAGATTTTTAGACTGAGGCGCTTGATAGAAATTTATTAGAAAAATAGGTGCGGGTCAACGATTGTCTAATTGTTTTTCATCTATTTCCTTCTAACACATTCCTCCTATTCAGTGGTTTTTAAACAGCCATGCAGTTTTTGTCTAGACTAGCCTGATTTTGATATTCCATTTATCCCAACTGAAGCCTGGCTAAATGGACTAAAGGTTTAAAAGGCCCACATTACCTTTTTACTCTTTCTCTGCTAGAGAAATTTCATCTCTGCTCTGCTTAACAAATCAGTGTTTAAGCAGTTTTTAGTGGTTTGGGGTTTTGTGTGTGTGCATGTGCTGGGATTTTTTTTGTCTTCTGCAGCATTCAGACTAATGAAGTAAAACACTGTCAAGTGACTTTCTTCTGGCCAAGAGAGGTCACATTTTCGCTAACGACTTCTGTTATCAGCGTGACCTAGGAATATCCCACCCTCCACCGCCCCTCAGTGAAGGCGCAGTCAGGCAGTAACGATGATGGACATGCTTAGAGAATCCTCTAAGCTTATGACTTGTCTGCGAGGAGAGTGAGAGTGTAAAATTAGTGTTATAACATGGGTTCTCTATCTTGTATAGAAGAAAAAGTAGAGTGAATCTTGTGATGATAAATTTAAGAAAAAAAATTGGGTTTTAAATTGTTTGCCTGATGGAGGGAGTTGCTTTTTTTTAAATGAAAATTATTGCCAAGGGTTAAAAAGCAATGACTGTGATGGCATCAGAACTTGGTTTTTTTCACTTGCTACTCACTGATAGGGTTTTGATATGAGTCTGCAAGCAATTGATTCATTATGGTCTCTGTGCAGTCAAACCTCTCTGCTAATGATAATCTGTATTTGCAGCCACTCCCCGGTGCTAGCATCACCGCCTCAGCTCCACCTCAGGTCATCAGGCATTAGATTCTCCAAAGGAGTGTACAACCTAGATCCATCGCATGCACAGTTCACAGTAGGGTTCGCGCTCCTATGAGAATCTAATGCCGCGGCTGATCTGACAGGAGGCGGAGCTCAGGCGGTAACGTGAGCCATGGGGAGCGGCTGTAAATACAGATGAAGCTTCGCTCGCTCACCTGCTGCTCACCTCCTGCTGTGCGGCCCGGTTCCTAACAGACCAAGGACTGGTACCAAGCTGTGGCCCGGGTGTTGGTGACCCCTGCCTTAGAGCACCCTCCGTGTTTGCCGCCAGTAGCATCTCTACACTCCTGTTTATTACAGAACTCTCGCCGGTTTGGTCTGGTGTGTAAGCACAGCCAAGTGTCCAGCCTGCTTCGTGCGCTAACTCATGGCAACTTACAGCATCTCCCTGTGGTTACAATGGGGTGGTTCTGGTTAGTCCAGGCCACTATGGCAGCAAAGGGGCAGCCTGGCCTTTGAGATGGAGGGACTGGAACTCCATCAGCCCTGCAGCTTCAGCCAGTGGGTGCGCTCCCTCTGCATCCTGATCCCACAATGGATGGACCCAGCTGCTGCACAGGAAAACCCAGAACAAGCTTGTACTACCTTCCGGTCAGTCTCTGGGTATCTGGTAAGTTGTGTTTGTCAACCTTCCTTGCTCAATTTAAATCCTGGGTCCTCTGCGTCAAGAACTGTCAGAAAGTCTTTGCAGAAGAACTGATAAATTCCCTGGAGGCTGGGCCAAGGTGTGACATTTCTAGGAACTGAGTCTTCTGCAGAGGTTGCAAAGGCCTTGTGGAAGGTGATCCCACGTGTAATAAAGCTGAAGGAGGAGGCTGTGCTCATGGTCAGCAGCCCTGCCCATGCCTCTCCCCACGTCGCCCTCATTCATCAACCAGCAGTTATGTAGGTAGTATAGATTGTCACGAGGCTGGGGACTCTTCTGGGAAGCGCATGGGGGAGGGGGAGCCGGGCTCTCTGTGCTCAGGACCGTCCACAGTCCTGCCCAGCTGACCTTGCCAGCTTCGTCTGCTACCACTGCCTCTATGTCCCAGCATACCACCACCCCAAACTGCTCAGAATTGCTTCCATGTCTTTGTTCAAGAATGTCCATCAGCCCCATCACCCCCACCTTCCTTCTCTTCCCTGTGACTCTTCCAGGCTATGCTAGTTCATCCTTCAGATTTCAGCTCAGGCATCCCTTCCTCTGGGGTCCCTGCCCAGACACCACCCCCAGCCCATCCTCTGCGCCTGGGTAGCACCCTGTGCGTTCCTCCGTGCTGGCACTTGCCATGTGACATAGGAATTATCAAGGGCTGCCTCCTGTTGTCTCTCCCACAAGTCTCTGAGCTCCTCAAAGGTGGGGGCCTTGTCATCTTCATCTCTGACTCCTTGGTCCCAGGCACAGCACCTGGCACATCGCTTAAAAAGGATGTGCTGTGAGCTGAACTAAACTCACAGAACGTGTCATCTGATTTGGGAGATTTTATATACGTGTACACACACAATCTAGTGCCAAGTGAACCCCACCCCTTTCAGCCTCCTTCCTCAGGGCCTCCACCCACAGGCAGTCTCTGTACCTGATCACCCACTGCAGAGAAGGATTGAGAAAGACCATTTTCAAAGTGGAAAATGATGAATGGGCCAGTGTGTAGCTCATTTCTTTCCAGCCAGAGCCTTCATTAATTCTGCCTCCCGGACAAGTGACAGTTTGCCATGGAGCCGGCAGAAGCAGGCACTTGTAAGAAGGGTCGCACTCCAGTGCCAGGCACCTGCCCACCTCTGGTTGCTGCTCCTCCAGCTTCTCTCAGGTCCAGTTCTTAATATTCGTACTTTACTATTTTGGGCTTTGCTATTCATTGATGCTTTATTGTATTTCTAAAGCTCCTATACATTCCAGGAATTGTGCTAATCAGTTTACGTTCACTATCTCATTTGTTTTTCTCAGTACCCCTGCAAGGGAAGTCCTATTACTCCCGTTCTTTAGATATAGACAAAACCTTACTGCATTCAAATAATTCACACACATGCTCTCATTAATCCTCATATCTTGTGAGGTAGTTATTTCAGCCCCATTTTATAGATGGGTAAACTGAGATTGAGGTAATGACTAAGCAGATTTGCCTGAGTCTTACAACTGATAAAAAGCAGAGCTAGATGCGTAGGCCTAGGTTTTTAGACCCGAGGAGCAGACAGCTTCCCCACCACCACATGGTTCTTCTCTGGTTCCATCACACCAGTCTGATAAAAGTTTCCCAGAAATGTTCATGGCCCAGAAACATCTTGTTGAATTGGACCATCTCCAGGGGTGAATGCAATTTCATTAAACACTGAATATTCATGTGGGATGGGAATTTAGAGACCCATTCACCAATCCCTCATTTTACAGAAGAGGAAACAGCAAAGGCTATAGTTTTTCAGTGTTAACCTGTGCTGGCATGGTTTCTGATTCCTCACAATAACTCTATGCCGTAAGAATCCTTAACCCCATTTTCTAGATGAGGCTGGCCAGAGGCTTAGGGAGTTTCAGCAACTTGCCCAAAGTTACTCTACCAGTAAGTGACAGAGCTGACTCTGGTGCCTCTTGAAAACATCCATTCTGAATGGTTTTGGTGTAAAGCTGCTCTATGAATTGCAAGAATTTCAGCCCCAAGCAGGAGTGACAGAAGTATTTCTATTGCATCTCAAATTGCAAACTCAGGGAAGGCTGGCTCATACACTAATCTTGCTATTGACACTGGAGATTAAATATTCAAATGAGAGATGAGTATTAGTGAGAGGAATGTTTCCGGTTTTGTAGCTACCATACATAGTTCCTCAGCAGTGCTAAACAAACAAACAAAAAAACCCCCTCAGCTCAGTACCTGTTTTCTTGGTGGTTGTCTGACCTCTTGTGGCTGATTTTAGGCATTACAGTTTCTGGCAGCTAATTTCTGCCAAGAGGCAGCTTTTCGTGATGAAAATAACATACATTCATGAGGTAAGTACTACCTCCTTTGGAAAGGCTTGTAATTTTCCTAAGGTCATTCAACAAATCGTACGGGAAAGGAGAAATTAAAACAGATGTTACTTCTTTACTAGGAATTCCAGTAGGAGAGAGAAAACAGAAGGGGAGGAAATCTTTGAAAAAAATGAGAATTCTCCAAAAGTACAGAAAGATTAAAATCTTAAGAATAAAATGACATATAGACCTTCAAACAGGATAGAGAAGGAAAAACTCAGACACATTTACAGCGAAATTTAAGATCATAAAGACAGACCACCTTTCACTTCTTACCTGTCAAAAAAAAAAAAAAAAAAAAAAAAGATATACCATCTTTAAAGTTTCCAGAAAAAGAAGACTGGCTATAAAGGAGAATCAGATTGACATCAGACATCTCAATAAGAATTCTAGATACAAAATAATAATGGCTTAATATCTGATATTGTTGAAAGAAAAAAAAAAACACTAAACCTATATTTTATATTCAGTTAAACTATCATTTGAATGAGTGTAAAATAATATTATGAAGCATATAAGACTGCAAAAGGTTACTTCTCAAAGACCATCTTTGAAAATATTCTTGGAGGAAATATTGCAGTAAGAAAAGAAGTGAGCTCAGAAGAGTTCTGTGTGTTTGTAAATATGTAGGAAGTAAGGATGAGTAATTGATTAACTAAAGCTTACTGTTATTTAAATGGTAAAGGACCCAAAAGGAGTAGATAATAATAATTCAAATTTTAGATCAGAAAATGAGGTGGGATTAATTATGGTGACAAAAGGGAAATGAGAGTATGCTTAATTATAACAACATATTTTAAGTTTTTTAGGTAGGGAAAAACAAAATTACAGGTTTTAATAGGCTATGGATAACCACCATAAATTTTTTTTTTAAATAGAGGTTTCAAATCAGCAGGGGGGAATCCAATGAAAAGCAGAAGAGGAGAAAAAAAAGAGAAACAAAATGTATAGTAAATAGAAAGAATGGAATAAGATTTCTATCTTTGCTCAGGCTTCTGTAACAAAATACCATAGAATGGGCGGGTTAAACAACAGACATTTTACTCGACTTTCTCGCAGGGAAGTCCAAGGTCAAGGTGCCAGCAGATTCTGTGTCTGGTGAGGATACTTCCTGAGGTGCAGACAGCCATCTTCTTGCTGTGTTCTCACAAGGCCTTTCCTTGCGCTTGCAGGTGGAGAGAGAGCTCTGGTGTCTCTTCCTCTTCTTATAAGGGCCCTGAACCTATTATGAGGGCACCACATTATCTAAAACCAATTACTTCCCAATGGCACCACCTCCAAGTACTATCACGTCAGGGGTCAGAGCTTCAGCATATGGTTTTCGGAGGGACAAAAACATCTGGCCCATAAGAATGGCAGAAATAAATTCAAAGAGAACAAATTATAATAAATATAAGTGTATTGAACTCACCAAACAAAAAAAGGAAAACTTAAGTTGGAAAAAAAAAAATAGATCCAGCAATACTTTGTCTACAGAAGACAGGGTTAAAACAAAAGATATGAAAAAACTTAAAAACAAAGGGATGGAAAATTATATAATTAAAAGTATGGATGAAAAAGTCTGGATAGATTTTTTTGCCTCGATTGGTTCAAGATGGCGGAGAAGAAGGGTGTGCGCTCACTCCCTCTTGTGAGAGCACTGGAATCACAGCTAACTGCTGAACAATCATCGACAGGAAGACACTGGAGCTCACCAGAAAAGATACCCCACATCCAAAGACAAAGGAGAAGCTGCAGTGATGGTAAGAGGGGCGCAATCACAATAAAATCAAATCCCATAACCACTGGGTGGGTGACTCACAAACTGGA
>NW_006786208.1:0-6716 GCF_000442215.2 Lipotes vexillifer
CATGGTGACAATGCTCATGGTTACATTTCTCATGGTTACAGTGCCCATGGTGACAGTTCTCTTGGGAAAAATGGTCATGGTAGCAGTTCTCATGGTGACAGTTCTCATGGTCATAGTGCCCAAGGTGACAATGCCCATGGTTACATGACACATGGTGAGAGTCCAAACGATGGTAGTGCCCGTGGCGAGGCTGCACATGGGAGGAGGGTACATGGTAGCAGGCAAATTTGTGACAGTGCCCAATGTTACTGTGCCCAGGGTGTCAGTGACCATAGTGAGTGTGCCCATTTGGGTAGTGACTATGGTGAAAGTGCTCATGGTGACAGTGCCCTTAGTGACAGTGCTCACGGTGACAGTAGCGGTGGGAACAGTGCCCATGGTGACACTGATCACGGAGAAATTGTCTTTGGTGGCATTTCCCATGGTGAAGGTGCCAATGGTGACATTGCTTATGCTGATCGTGCTTATGGTAGCAGTGCAAATGGAGACAGTGTTCATGGTGATATTCCCCATGGTGACCAGTCCAGTGGTAACATATACCATGGTGACAGTGTCCATTGTGGAAGTGACCCTCGTGAAAGAGCTCATGGTGACAGTGCCAATAGTGACAGTGCTCATGCAGTTATTGCCCATGTGTAGTGTGCGCACAGTGAGAGTGCCCATGGTGACAGTGACCAAGATGGCAGTGTCCATGGCTGCAGTGCCAAAGGTGAATATAGAAACGGTGACAATATTCAGAGAGACATTAACCTTGGTGACAGTACTCATGGAGACAGTGCTCAAGGTGCTAGTACCCATGGTAGGAGTGCTCATGTTGTCATGGCTCATGGTGACAGTGCTGATGGTAACATTGCTCATGGTGGCAGTATCCATGGTGACAGTACCCATGTTGACAGTGATAATGTTTACAGTGCTCACGGTGATAGTGCGCATGGTGACAGTGCATTTGTTGAGGGTGCTCATGGTGAGAGTGCACACTGTGGAAGTGCCCACAGAGACAATGCCCATGGTGACAGTGACCAGAGTGACGGTGCCCATGGTGACATGACTCACAGTGACAGTACCAATGGTTGCAGTGCCCATGGTGACAATGCTCATGGTCACAGTGCCGAGGGTGACAGTTCCCATGGTTCCCATTATCACATAGTGATAATGCGGTGATACTGCTCATAGTGGTAGTGCTCATGTTTATGTTACACATGGTGACAATGTTCATATTGGCAGTGACCATGGTGACAGTGTACATGGTTACAGTGACCATGGTGACAGTGCACATTTTTGCAGTGCCCATGGTGAGAGTGTTAACGATTACATTGCTCATGGTGGCAGTGACCATGGTGATACTGCCCATGGTGACAGTGCTCATGTTGATAGTGCCCATGGTGAGAGTCTTTCTGGTGAGGGTGCTCATGGTGAGAGTGCACACATTGGCATTACCCATGGTGACTTGACTCATGGTGACAGTGCCAATGGAAGCAATACCCACGGTGGCAGTGCTCATGGTGACATTGCCCAGGTTGACAATTCGCATGGTGACAGCGCTCGTAGTGATAGTGCTCACGTTGATAGTGCTTAGGGAGATAGGGCTCATGGTGACCGTGCCCATGGTCACAAAACCCATAGATGCAAAACTCATTGTGAAAGTGCCCACGGTGACAGAACTCATGGTTATATTTGTCATACTGACAGTGTTCGTGGTGGCATTACCCAAGGTGGCATTGCTCGTGCTGACAGTGCACATGGAGACACTGCATATAGTGGCAGTTACCATTCTAACAGTGCACATTGTGGCAAAAAGCAGACTGAAAATGCTCATGGTGACAGTGCCCATTGTGACAGTGCTCATCATGGCAGTGACCATTAATTCACTGCTCATGATGATAATCCCCGTGGTGACATTGCACATGGCGGGGTGCCCATGGTGACAGTGCCCATGGTGACAGGATCCATGGTAATAGTGAATGAGCCATAGTGCCCACAATGAGACTGCCTATGGAGAGAGTGCCCATGGAGACTGTGCTCACGGGGACAGTGCCCTTGGTGACATTGCCCATGGCGACAGTGCCCATTTTGACATTACTCACAGTGGCAGTGCCAATGGTTGCAATACACACGGTCATAGAGTCCATGGTGACTGTGACCATGGTGACAATGACCATTGTGAAAATACCCATGGTGACAGTGCCCAGCATGGTGAGAGCGCTCAGGATGACAGTGCCCTTGGTGACATTACTGGAGGTGGCAATGCTCATGCGGAGAGTTCGCACTGACAGTGCCCATTGTGACAGTGTTCATCATGGCAGTGACCATTAATTCACTGCTCATGATGATAATCCCCGTGGTGACATTGCACATGGCGGGGTGCCCATGGTGACAGTGCCCATGGTGACAGGATCCATGGTAATAGTGAATGAGCCATAGTGCCCACAATGAGACTGCCTATGGAGAGAGTGCCCATGGAGACTGTGCTCACGGGGACAGTGCCCTTGGTGACATTGCCCATGGCGACAGTGCCCATTTTGACATTACTCACAGTGGCAGTGCCAATGGTTGCAATACACACGGTCATAGAGTCCATGGTGACTGTGACCATGGTGACAATGACCATTGTGAAAATACCCATGGTGACAGTGCCCAGCATGGTGAGAGCGCTCAGGATGACAGTGCCCTTGGTGACATTACTGGAGGTGGCAATGCTCTTGCGGAGAGTTCGCATGGTTGCTGTGCCAATGGTGACACTGCCCATGGTGACATTTCCCATAGTGACATTTCCCATGTTGACATGCCCATGGTGATAGTGCGCATGTTGATAGTGCATATGGTGACTGTCACCAGGGTGACAATTCCCATGGTGACAGTGCTCACAGTGATAGTGCTCATGGTGATAGTGCTTACGGTGATAGTGCCCATGGTGTCAGTGCACTTGGTGACAGTGCTCATGATGACAGTCCTCAGGGAGACGTTGCCCATGGTGACAGTGACTATGATGGTAAACCTCATGGTGAAAATACCTACGGTTACAATGCTAGTGGTGACAGTCTCTATCGTGCCAGTGCCATTGTGCCAGTTCTCACGGTGATAGTAGTCATAGTAACAGTGCCCATGGTGAAAACACCCATGCTGACAGTACTGATGTTGAAAGTGTCCATGGTGACAAGACTCATGGGTCCATTTCTCAGAGTGACAGTGTTGATGGTGGCATTGCCCAAGGTGGCATTGCTCGTGGTGAGAGTGCAGATGGTGACACTGCATATGGTGGCAGTTACCATTCTGACAGCGCACATTGTGGCAAAAAATATGTTGACAGTGCTCCTGCTGACAGGGCCTATGCAGAAGGTGCCCATGATGGCCAGCACCATTTTTACAGTGCTCACGTTTTTCATCACCATGTTCACATTGCACATGGCGGGGTGTCCTTGGTGACAGTCCCATGATGACAGTACCCATGGTAATATTGACTTCAGTCATAGTGCCCACGGTGAGAGTGCCTATGGAGATAGTGCCCATGGTGACAGTGCTCCCAGTGACAGTGCCCCTGGTGACATTTCCCATGGTGATAATATCCCTATTGACAGTGCACAGGGTGACAGTTCTCATGGTGGCTGTGCACATGGTGACATTACCCATGATGACAGTACTCATGGTGGCAGTGTACTTGGTGACAGTTCTCACGGTGATACTGCCCATAATAAGAGTGACCACGGTGAGAGTAGCCATGGTGACAGTGCCCAGGATGACATTTCCCATGGTGACTGTGCTCATAGTGATAGTGCTCACGGTGATAGTGCTCACTGTGATAGTGCCCATGATGAACAGTGCCCATGGTGGTAGTTCACATGATGGCAGTTGAAAATGGGGATAGTGCCCATGGTAACAGTGTCCATGGTGAGAGTTTCCATGGTGACAGTATTCATTTTGGCAGTGCCCATGGTGACAGTGCTTACATTTACATTGCGCATGGTGGCAGTGCCCATGGTGATAGTGCCCACTGTTACATTGCTTATAGTGACAGTGCCCATGGTGATAATGCCTATGCTGAGAGTGCTCAAACTGACAGTGCTCACTGCCAATGCTGAGAGTGCTCACGCTGACAGTACCCATGGTTAAAGTGCCTATGGTGATGGTGCTCATCATAGTAGTACTCTTCTTGAGAGTGCTCACAGTAGTAGTGCCCACGGTGACTGTGCCCATTGTAACAATGCCCACAATGAGAGTACACATGGTGACAGTGACCACGATGGCAGTGTCGACTGTTGCAGTGCCAATGGCGACTGTAGAAATGGTGACATTATTCACAGTGACATTGCCCTTGGTGACAGTACCTATGGAGAAAATGCCTATGGTGATAGTACTCACGGAGACAATGCTCAAGTTGGTAGTACCCATGGTAGGTGTTCTCATGCTGCCATTGCTCATGGTGACAGTGTTCATGGTGGCAATATCCATGGTGACAGTACCCATGGTGACAGTGATAATGGTGACGGTGCTCACGCTGATATTGCCTATGGTGACAGTGCCCACGGTGGCACTGCCCATGGGGACAGTTCCCATGGTGACAGTGCTCATGGAGACATTGCCGAAGGTGGCATTTTTCGTGGTGACAGTGCATATGGAGACACTGCATATGTTGGCAGTTACAATTCTAACAGTGCACATTATGGCAAAAGCATGTGGGAAATCCTCATGTTGACAGCGCCCATGGTACAGTGCTCATGATTGCGGTGTCCATTTTTACACTGCTCACGTTGATAATCCTAATCCCCATGTTGACATTGCACATGGCGGGGTGCCCATGTGAGCAGTGGCCATGTTGACATTACCCATGGTAATAATGAATTCAGTCATATTACCCACTGTGAGAGTGCCTATGGAGAGAGTGCCCATGGTGACAGTGCTCACGTTTACATCGCTCATGGTGGCAGTGCCCATGCTGATAGTGCCCATTGTTACAGAGCCCAAGGTGGCAGTGCCCATGGTGACATTTCCCATGGTGACAGTGCTCACGTTTACATCGCTCATGGTGGCAGTGCCCATGCTGATAGTGCCCATTGTTACAGAGCCCAAGGTGGCAGTGCCCATGGTGACATTTCCCATGGTGACAGTGCTCACGTTTACATCGCTCATGGTGGCAGTGCCCATGCTGATAGTGCCCATTGTTACAGAGCCCAAGGTGGCAGTGCCCATGGTGACATTTCCCATGGTGACAGTGCTCACGTTTACATCGCTCATGGTGGCAGTGCCCATGCTGATAGTGCCCATTGTTACAGAGCCCAAGGTGGCAGTGCCCATGGTGACATTTCCCATGGTGACAGTGCTCACGTTTACATCGCTCATGGTGGCAGTGCCCATGCTGATAGTGCCCATTGTTACAGAGCCCAAGGTGGCAGTGCCCATGGTGACATTTCCCATGGTGACAGTGCTCACGTTTACATCGCTCATGGTGGCAGTGCCCATGCTGATAGTGCCCATTGTTACAGAGCCCAAGGTGGCAGTGCCCATGGTGACATTTCCCATGGTGACAGTGCTCACGTTTACATCGCTCATGGTGGCAGTGCCCATGCTGATAGTGCCCATTGTTACAGAGCCCAAGGTGGCAGTGCCCATGGTGACATTTCCCATGGTGACAGTGCTCACGTTTACATCGCTCATGGTGGCAGTGCCCATGCTGATAGTGCCCATTGTTACAGAGCCCAAGGTGGCAGTGCCCATGGTGACATTTCCCATGGTGACAGTGCTCACGTTTACATCGCTCATGGTGGCAGTGCCCATGCTGATAGTGCCCATTGTTACAGAGCCCAAGGTGGCAGTGCCCATGGTGACATTTCCCATGGTGACAGTGCTCACGTTTACATCGCTCATGGTGGCAGTGCCCATGCTGATAGTGCCCATTGTTACAGAGCCCAAGGTGGCAGTGCCCATGGTGACATTTCCCATGGTGACAGTGCTCACGTTTACATCGCTCATGGTGGCAGTGCCCATGCTGATAGTGCCCATTGTTACAGAGCCCAAGGTGGCAGTGCCCATGGTGACATTTCCCATGGTGACAGTGCTCACGTTTACATCGCTCATGGTGGCAGTGCCCATGCTGATAGTGCCCATTGTTACAGAGCCCAAGGTGGCAGTGCCCATGGTGACATTTCCCATGGTGACAGTGCTCACGTTTACATCGCTCATGGTGGCAGTGCCCATGCTGATAGTGCCCATTGTTACAGAGCCCAAGGTGGCAGTGCCCATGGTGACATTTCCCATGGTGACAGTGCTCACGTTTACATCGCTCATGGTGGCAGTGCCCATGCTGATAGTGCCCATTGTTACAGAGCCCAAGGTGGCAGTGCCCATGGTGACATTTCCCATGGTGACAGTGCTCACGTTTACATCGCTCATGGTGGCAGTGCCCATGCTGATAGTGCCCATTGTTACATTGCTTATAGCGACACTGCCCATGGGGATACTGCCTATGGTGAGAGTGCTCACACTGACAGTGCCCACATGGAGAGTGCCCATGGCGTCTGTGACCAAGATGGCAGTGTCCACTGTTGCAGTGCCTATGGCGACTGTAGAAATGGTGGCATTATTCAGAGTGACATTGCCTTTGGTAACAGTACGAATGGTGAAAATGCCCATGGTGACAGTACTTACGGAGACAATGCTCAATGTGTTAGTATCCATGGTAGGAGTGCTCATGCTGGCATTGCTCATGGTGACAGTGCTCATGG